>NW_015641054.1:148105-172441 GCF_001515625.1 Sinocyclocheilus rhinocerous | reverse complement strand
TGTGGCTATATAGGTAATATTTTCATGTACACAATTTAGCAAAATCAGAAAATATTGTGTCTAATATATACCACAATATTAACTTCTTATTATTGAATTGTTGTAAATAAATATCACATTTGCAACTGGTCAGTGTTCAAAAAATGCTGGGAAATCATTTCATGTAGCCCTACAAGAGTGATTACTGATAAACTGTCTGAAAAAAAGAAAGTCACGTTTGAGAGAAGACAAAAATCACCCACTGACTTTCAAAGCTGCTACATAGTAACGACTTTCTACTTCGAGGACCTTGATAGAAATGTAGTGGAGTGAAAAGTACATTATTTGTCTTTCAAATGTAGTGAAGTTAAAGTTATAAGTTCCCAGAAAAAATAATACTCAAGTAAAGTACCGATACTCAAAAAGTATACTTAAGTACAATACTCAAGTAAATGTATTTAGTTACTGTCCGCCTCTGACCATATGTGACCCTGGACCACAAAACCAGTCATAATGATTTATACAATAACGGAAGCTGAATAAATAAGCTTTCCATTGATGTATGGTTTGTTAGGATAGGACAATATTTGGTCGAGATTAGGGCTGCACGATAAATCGCATGCTACATGCATCTTGTCAGTAAAGCCGCTTCTGTAATCAGCGGTAAATCTCCATCACGTGCGTGCTTTCACATTGAGCAGCATTAACTACACAGAGCTGTTGTTCACTGACGAGACATATATACATTAAACCCAAACTTTCTAAAGCATGCACTGCATATAATATGATCACAAAGAAAGTTTCCCTGCTAAAATAATAATGCTTTAAACCAGCCCATGATGTTTTGCTGGTCCCAAGTTCGCAGCATAATCAAGGCAAGGCAAGGGCAAGGCAAGTTTATTTGTATAGCACATTTCATACACAATATTAAATTTAAAATAAATGTATGCATTTAGCAGACGCTTTTATCCAAAGCGACTTACAGTGCATTCAGGCTATACATTTTTTACCAGTATGTGTGTTCCCTGGGAATCGAACCCACGACCTTTTGCGCTGCTAACGCAATGCTCTACCACTGAGTCACAGGAACACTTATATATCTCACACACACACACACACACACACACACGCACACACACACAGTTTTATGCTATAAAAATATACAAATATAATCAATTAAAACGCAAAAAGGCAACATATAGGGATATAATTTACCGATCTCGCCGCAAGGTGGCGATGGAGTCCGCAGAATGCAATGCACTGCATTCAAATCCAGTGGATGAGTAACGTTAGCGATTTGAAGACATTGTAAACGATTATTATTAGTGCTTATTATTGTTCATACTCCGGGTTAATCATATAAACAATCTCCTAACCATAAGTATAAACGCCCATAGACGCTCCACACCGTTTGATTCCAGCAGAACAGTGATTCCTCAAATCGTGCTTATTTTATTTATTTATTTTGAACTGATGCTAATGAAAAAAACCAGAAACCTACACTGAATGAGGGACTCGAGGCATATTTTGAGATCAAAATATCATAGACTTGATGATGGACTCATTTGACTTAGCAGCAACATAGCAACGTCCTGGAAACCAGTGGAAACTTTATATTACCAACGAGTTTCGTACGATCAGTAACCACTTACTACTTTTTGTTTTACCCTCTTAGCGAAATCTAAACACTAACGTTACGTATGGAAGCCCGTTTCCACCACTGAATAAAAAATAAAAGAGGTAATTGCTACTTTTTATTCAATTCTGTGTAATTCAATTCTCAATTCTTTATTCAATTGATTTTTTTTTTCAATTCTGTGAAAAAAAGTCATAATTGTGAGTTAAAAAGTCATAATTGAGAGATATAAACTCACAATTCTGACTTTTTTTCCCGCAATTGCGAGTGGCGGAAACGGGCTTCCATAATTACGTTACCTGACAGGACTCTGAAATAAATATTGCGAGAAGAAATCACATTCTGTCAGGAGAGCGGCCCGCGGTTTTTTTTTAGCCAATCATTTTGCGCGTTCGAGTTTACCGCGAACCGGTTGGTTGACGTGTCATTGCAGGGCGGAGTTAAAGAGAGAGGGGTGTGGCTAAAGTACTTTACCTCATTTTTAACAGCGTGGTGGTCAAAAATTGACTTTTTTTTATTTTTTATTATGTACTACATTTTAATTTGTTAATGTTTTTTTATTTAATATTTTGTATTTTTTAGCAGATTTTATCATACTAAAATATATTTACGGAATAGTTTTTTTTGTTCATATAGCAAGTGCTTAAGGTAAAAGGTAAAAATTTTCAGTCAAAAATTACCGAACAACAGAGAGTTAAGTCAGTTTATACATTTCTCTGACTGAGAGAATGAAAGGCAGACATCAAATGCATTAGATGTATTTTATTAAAAAAATTAAAAAAACAAATGCATATGTATAAACCATGATAAATATGCATATGCAGTATAACCATACAGTAAAATGTTTATATTCATATAGTTTTTATTTTTAAACATAAAGGATATTTTAGCATTCAAACTGGCAGTGGTGATATTTCCTCGTTCAGTCCATGGCAGGGTCTCCCAAAAGAGAAATAGCCTTTTTTTCCAGAAAAGCTACAGAGCAGCACTGTTCACCTGAGAAAAAATACTTGAAGAGACGCTGTCACACAAAACCATCTGAGTGACGGAGAGAAATCTGCGGCCGAGCAGAGCATCACGGCTAAATTACACAATATGATCATTTTAAATATTATGGGGTCATTCCTTCTATGCAGTATATTTCATGACCCCATTCATACATGTCTGTATATACTGGATAAAACCTTAAAGATGGAAATCACATTAGTTTCCTTTATTGCAATTAAGTGAATTGGTTTGATTGCTGTTTTTATTTTCCCTGGGTCTCTAATTGAAATGTTTCAAATTAAATATGTATATATACGCTACCAGGGAAAAGTTTGGTATAATACAGATTTTTTTATATATATTTTCAAAAAAAGTCTCTTATTATTTGAATGTTTAGAGAGAGAGTGTGTGTGTGTGTGTGTGTGTGTGTGTGTGTCTGTGTGTTTTACTGATTTATATTTATATTCTAGTGTCCTCAATATCACTTTATTAATCAACAAAACTCAGTTTCATTATGTTTTGTGCTGTTGGTTGATCTCTCTAAATCATTCCAACACACTTGATAATATTGCACAAATCTGTATAAGCATAATCAAGATTTCAAAAGATGGTTAAAAAATATCAAAGGAAGTTGATGTCTTCATGTAAACTGTCAGCAATGACTAACTTTAGCTCTATTTTCATTCCGTTCATTGTGTAAATGATCACGATACAGTTAATAAACTTAATAAGTGCCTGAGTTTGAGCAGAGCAGATTTCTGAGGATCTGATGTATGCTTTTATAGAAATACTCGCTGAACATTCATACTGCAGAACAGGAATGACCATTACAAACCTGCTGACGGCAGAGCTGCACGATTCTGGATAAATTGAGAATCTTTTTTTTTTTGTCTCAAATACAGATCACGATTCTCCCACGATTCTGAACTTAAAATAATATGTAATTTACTAGAGGCTGTGACAAAATATTAATTGCTGCAGTCTATTTCAAAGTGTTTAATTAATTTGCATGAATTATTAAAAATGTATATATATATATTTATATTTCATGAACACTTATTAATATTAAAATTATGCAAAATTGGTTTGAATGAATGATTCAATGACTCACTCATAAATACTTGTTTCATTACTGGATGAATCAGTGTTTTTGAACGAATCTCTTGAATGAATGATTCAATGACAAATCCATTTTTTTACGGTCACTTGTCGCCACCTAGTGGAGAAACAATGCAATTGACACAAATGTTATTTAAAGCGCCAGTTACTTTCAAAAGTTGATTTGCTCTATTTTGATCGCAACCATAGACATCAATGTTTATATCCGAGCTATAAACTTTCATCCCAGTATTTCTGTGATAATATGAGTGACTTTAAGACAGAAATAATAATTTGTGGTTAAAAAGACATGCATACTCTCTCTGTGTCAGCGGCAGCGCGAATGCAGATTTGAATGTTCCGGTATGACGTTTTCAAAGATTTATATTTTATGAAAGGTTGGAAAAATTACCCAAAATTAAGGGATTATATATTATAAAGGGTCAGAACAATGGCCAAAGTTAAAAGTTAAAGAAAATATATTTCTAAAGGGTTAGCAAAATGAACACAAGTTAAGGAATTATATATTATAAAAGGTCAGAAAAGTAAACAAAAATGAAGGAATTATACATTTAAAAATTTAATAAAATTATATTTTATAAAGGGTCGAAACAATGATCAACATTATTAAGTAATAATATTTTATAAAAGAGCAGCAAAATGAACAAAAATTAAGGAACTATATTTTATAAAGGGTCAGAATAATTATCAAAATTAAGGAAAACATTGTAGAAAACATCAGAAAAATGAACAAAAAATTAAGCAATTATATTTTATAAAAGAAAATTTAAAAAAATAATACTTTGGATAAAGAAAATCCTGTTTTCGGGAAAATTAATAAAACGCAATTTTAAAAATCTGCATAAATTAAAAGCAGCACAACAAGTACCACCATGATGAGAAATTGGAGGGGGTGAGCTTAATGTATGAAAATGTAAAAAAAAAAAAATAGCGTATGTGTGTGTGTGTGTCTGTGTTATGTGTGTGTGTGTGTGTGCGTGTGTGTGTGTCTGTGTTATGTGTGTGTGTCTGAGAGAGAGATGAGCACCGTTCCCGGTGTGTGTCGTGTCTCTCCTGCGAGCTCTGGGTTCAGGAGTGACCGTCAGCTTCACTCGGAGGGTCTTTCGTTTGCCGTTACACGAGTGATTGACAGAGGCGTCCACCACGTCATAGACAGTGTGCATCAAACTGGACATGTCCTAAAACACACACACACACAACATGAACATATTCTCATGCATTTCACTGAAGGGAATGAATGTCAGGTGTCTGTCTCTGAATGAAGCCTGTATAAATGTCAGTATTTACCTCCTTTGTGACTCTTCCGCTGTTGTCGAAGTCGTAGAGCGTGAAGACCCACTCCTGCCTGTTGTCATCAACCAGAGACACGTTACACTCCAGATCCTGACAGATCAAACACACACACACACGCAGTTACAAACCTGACCAGCAGGAGGACCTCAATGACTGCCAATGCCATATAAATCAACAGTCAGCATTTACTCATGTTGTTTATGTATTTATTTATTGTTTTATACTTTTCTTTTCTTTTCTTTTTTTTTTGGCCAACTAGGGTTATTATGGTTGAAACTAAAACTAAAAAAACTAAAAAAAAAATTTATTTAAATAAACCTGAAATGCAATTAAATATGAACATTAAATTAATGAAAATGAGAAATGTTGCCTTGCCAACTAAATTAATCAAGTTTAATTTTGTTACTAAAATTAGTAATAACTGGAAATAAAAAAAACACTAAAACTGAACAAACTAAAACTGAAATAAAGACAAATGTAATAGTAATATTTAAAAAATAAAAAATAAAAATGACAAAAGCAAAAAATAAAAGATCATTCAAAATATTGATAATAGTATATACTGTAAATAATACAAAAATAACTGCTGTAACCCACAGTAAAACACAGTAATACAATACAAATCAAAATAAAAATGTATCATTTCAAAAATTTCTTTCAAATTAAACTTAAATTGTAATATTTAAAAGGTGAATAAAAATTACAAAAGCACACAATAAAATTACTAAAAATTCAACTGAAAACTTAACAAAAAGCTAATTCAAAATATTAATAAAAATTATAATAGTATAAAATAATCGTAAAATAACACTGCAACCCACGGACAATCTAAAATTTAAAACACAGCAAGGCAATATTAAAAACAAAAATACAAATAAAAAAAATAATTCCTAACCATATTTTCTTTCAAATTAAACCTAAATTGTAATAAGAAAAAGTGAATAAAAATGAAAAAAGCACAAAACAAGATTACTAAAAATTAAACTAAATGAAAATGAAAACAGAAGAAAAGCTAATTGAAAGTATTAATAAAAACTATAATAGTATTATATATTAATAATACTAAAACAACACTGCAACAAACAACCTAATAATTAAAACACATTAATACACTCTTAAATGTATAAATAAAACTAAAAATATATTATTCCAAACCATTATATTTATTCATTTACTTATTTACTTATTTTGTGAAGCAGAAACAGATCCAGCATCCCCTTCACTGTACTGCATGTCAAGAAAATTAAACTAAATGAAAATGAAAACAGAAGAAAAGCTAATTGAAAGTATTAATAAAAACTATAATAGTATATAAATAATACTAAAACAACACTGCAACAAACAACCGAAAAATTAAAACACATTAATACACTCTTAAATATATAAATAAAACTTAAACTAAAAATATATTATTCCAAACCATTATATTTATTCATTTACTTCTTTATTTTGTGAAGCAGAAACAGATCCAGCATCCCCTTCACTGTACTGCATGTCAAGCAGAAGCTTCATCATTTGTTTTTGCACAGAATAAAAGTCAGACCGGTTTGGAAAAACATGAGGGTGAGTAAATGATGACAGAATGTTTATTTATGGTCAAATGACTCTTTTAATAAAGGAAAGATTGAATCTGTACAGGTATAGAGTTTCGTTGGAGAGGATGTATACGGGAGTTTTGCGTGGGATTATACAGGCGCTTTTCGTCTTCTTTTTAACCACAATTCTCAGTTTCAGCTTTTTGGCAGGAGATGCAGTTGACGGGTATCTGGTGACGAGGATGATAATTGTTGGAGTAACGTCTGGAGATGCTGCGAATGTGATTTCAGGCCTCTGGCAATGCGTTCGGATGACACTGATGTGTCTCATTCATTATGAGAGCAGAACACACACACACACACACACACAGCTCTGTTACTGCTATTTGAGCACAAAATCAACTGGAGAGCACATTCTCTGGTATTGGGTTAAAGGAAAAATGACAGACTATGTAGACCAGTGCTGAAACTAAAACACTACTAACATTTCTGTTATTTTTTTCCTCAGTATTTTTGTCTTGTTTGTCTTTTGTTTCCCTTTTAGAGATATTTTAATAGAGAGTAAATGTACTCTAAAATAGTGCTGTGAAGTCAAATCCCATTTAATGATTCAGTTTATTTGGATGATGAATCAGTTCAGTGAATCGGTTCAGTGAATCAGTTCAGTGAATCAGTTCATAAAATGATCAGAGCTGGGTAGATTACTAACAAATTGTAATCCGTTACTGATTCCAAGTTACATGACAAAAATTGTAGTTAGTAACGTAATCCATTACATTATACATTTTAGGTAATATAATCAGATTTATTATATATATTATATAATAATATATTATTATATTTTACTTAATTCATATTTTACATAAAAGGTTTTACTCTAAATTTCCTATAAAATTGAAGCCTTCTGTCTAAATAAGTTATGTTCCAAATTTGAAGTTGATATGAAAAAAATTGAGGTTCCTTTGAAAGTTTATTTAGGGCGTTATACCACAAACAGCCACCGGGTGCCATCCAAACGCCATTGAATTTTTTTTAATGCATTTTTCTGTCACAAATGTCTAAATTTCTCTGTCAATATTACTTCTATCACAAAATATGGAATCCTGAGACTCAGACCTTTCCAATGATATGTTTGTTGTCAAGATTCTAAAAAGTTTTGATTATAAAAGACCGTAATGCATTTTGTAATGACACTTGACAAATAAATACTGTATTTGTTGTGAACTTACATCTAGACTGATGCGCTTCTTCCCTTTGCAGGTTTCCTTCAGCGCGTCTCTCTCTCTATCTTCAGACGGCCGAAAACTCTCACATCCTTCAGCCTTTTCTGGAGGCAAAACCACTAAACAAACACACACACACACACACACACACACACACACACACACAGACACACACACAGTACTGTGAGTACACTACACTGAGTGCAGTAGGGTCCAAAAGTATAAAAAGTGTCTTGTTTAATGGTACAAGTGTCTAAACATTCTTTAATTAAGATACATTTACTCAAGAACCAAAATGATGAGGATAATAAGTGTTGTTTTCTGAAAACTTAATCTAAATGAAGTGTTTATGATTACAACAAGAACAAGTATCTGCCAAAGGGGTCAGAAAAATCTGATTAATTCAAAGGGAAAACAAATGGACTTTTCTGATTTTATTGGCAGATATCTGGTCTTGTTTCAAGCATAATATTTTAGTATCATTTATATACTACTGTAGTATTTATTCATGTTTTGAATGATCTTTTATTTTTATATTTTCGGTTTTCAGTATTTAATTAAATATAATATTTTTATATATTTACATATAAAACTAATATATTTATTTTTATATGTTCAGTTTTCAGTATATAATGTAATATAATATCATCAAATAAAGCAATTTAATTCCATTTCAGTGTTATTTTAGTATTTATATACTACTGTAGTATTTATTCATAATTTGAATTAGCTTTTATTTTTATATTTTCAGTTTAGTATATAATTTTATACTGTATTTTTATATCTAAAAATAATATATAACTCGAATTGGGTTTTATTTTATATTTCCAGTTTTTATTTTCATTTTAGTTTAAGGTTTAGGAATTTTGTTGTGTGCTTTTGTCATTCTTATTTGTTTCTTATATTTCTATTTAAATTTAGTTTTAGCAATTTTAGTACAATTTCTCACAAAACAAGCCGCCCTATGTCATTTTGCATCTTAAAATCAATGCATCTCGATTATAAGAATGTTTAGACTGGAAAACAGGACACAAATCCAGACGTTTTGTGTCTGTACTCACCCTGTAGAGGGCAGTGGTGGACCTGCATCTGTCCGTCCTTCAGCTCCTGGAGGAGAAACATGGGAAAAAACACAGAGGAGATGAAGAGAGGAGGTGTTAGTTCAATATATAGCCCAGAAACCACAGGAAAAGCAAACACCTCCATCTGAAGTATTTGCTCCTCAGGGACGCTGAAACGATGACGGCGTCACATACGATTAAATCTAACGAGAAACCCTTCCAACTTCAACCCAAAATAACACAGAAACAATTTTCTTGAGGAGACGAGAGCTGATGTTTCTCTGTTGTGATGATTTGAGACATTATCGTGTTCTCATACTGTACTGACAGGAACATTTTGGGGTTTTGTTGCTAAATGGGTTAAATCCAGACATAGACTGAGATCTGTCATAAACACCATCAGGAACAGACTAAATCAACCGCTGTACAGATCCCAACCTGCTCACAGTCGACAACTACCTCAAAAACAACCATCAGATCCACGGAAATCCACCAAAAACCAACCCGAAGCCACTGCAGAAATTAGAAATAGGCAATATTCGCAATGTAGAAGTAGTAGCAGATTTTAAGTCTCTTCTGCTCACCAAGGATGCATTTATTTGGTTAAAAAATAAAGCAAAAACATAAAAAAATTTGAAATATTATTACATTTAAAAAAAACAGTTTTCTATGTGAATATCTGTTAAACTGTAATTTATTTCTGTGATCAAAGCTGTATTTTCAGCATCATTAGTCCAGTTTTCAGTGTCACATGATCCTTGGAAATCATTATCATATGCTGAGAAACATTCCTGATTATTATCAATGTTGAAAACAGTTGCATTTTATTTTTCATGGTAACGGTGATGCATTTTATTTTTTAGGATTCACAGATGAATAGAAAGTTCAAAAGAACAGCGTTTAGGCTATTTGAGATCTTTTGTAACATTATAAATGTCTTTAATGGCACTTTTGATCAATTTAATGCATCCTTGATAAATAAAAGTATAAATTTCTTCTTATTAAACCCCCAAATTAACATTAGTGTATACATTTTTAAATTTGTAATTTATAAACATAAATCATTTTAAACATCTTTTAATTTGTAATTGAAAATACTTTTACTAGTATAAAAAATACTAATTTGTAATTTATGCACAAATCATTTTTAAATTTGTAATTTATAATTTACACACAAGCATTTTTTGTAATAATTTGTTGACATAAAATTAAGCAAGACTGAATATCACAATATCACATTGTGAATATAACAATGATTTGAACATGTTTCATGTGATTTTTATTCCACAATTTTAACATATGCTTCAACACAATCTGACAGTCAGGCAATCGACCAATGAGAAGCTCCGAGGGGCGGGTCCAGATGTGTTTTCTAGAATCCAATTAGCTGTATTGATATCAGACAGATCCGCCTCCCAGAATGCAACACTGCGATGATTTGCAGCAGCAGGGCGGCCATGTTTTCTTTAAAGTCACATGTCTGTGAACTCATTACCACCCAGCGCAACAGATGCATCCCAGATCTGACCGCCCTCTGCATTTTAAAGACTAAGACATGGTATTTTACCCATAATGCCGTCACCCACTGAGGCCCTATAAGCAGCAATGTGTGGGCCATATGCTTCATTAAGACAGAGCTGGCTCCAATCCACAGCTGAAGAAAAAACAGGCCCTGGTTTCTTTATTGTGTCAAACTCTCATCAGAGACTGGAAGTGCTCAAAGGGCATCTGGAGGCAAATCCACGTGTTCTGACGGCCTAGATCTGTGAAATAAGCATGTGGCGGCTTTAAAATGAGTCTGTGGCGTATCAGTGTGTTTGTTTCTGCTTCATGCGGAGCGGCTTCAGATGTTTCATATATGATTAACTAAAAGAGGCCAAACCAATTGACCAATTCAACTATCAGCTACAATTAGAGTTTTTTAAAGTTTTAGTAATTTCATGCATATGTATGTATATATGTGTGTGTATATACACTGCCGTTCAAAAGTTTGGGATCAGTAAAATTTTTTAAAGGGAGTCTCTTATGCTCATCAAGGCTGTGTTTATTTGATCAAGAATACAGAAAAAAACAGTAATATTGTGAAATATTATTGCAATTTCTAATATTGGTTTCCTATTTTAATATACTTTCAAATATAATTTATTTCTGTGACGCAGCGCTGAATTTACTTCAGCCATTACGCCAGTCTTTACTGTCACATGATCCTTCAGAAATCATTCTAATATGTTGCATTATTATCAATGTTGAAAACAGTTTTTGCTGCTTCATATTTTTATTGGAACCTGTGATACATTTTTCAGGATTCTTTGATGAATAAAAAGTTAAAAAAAGAACAGCAACAGCATTTATTCAAAAAAGATTTTCTAACAATACAAATCTTTACTGTCACTTTTTATCAATTTATCACATCTTTGCTGAATAAAAGTGTTAATTTCTTTCAAAAATAGAAAGAAAAAATGTACTGACCCCAAACGTTTGACCAGTAGTCTATAATGTTTCAAAAGATATCTATTTTAAATAAATGCTGTTTTTTAACTTTTTATTCATCAAAGAATCCTGAAAAATGTATCACAGTTTCCAAAAAAATATGAAGCAGCAACATGTGACACTGAAGACTGGAGTAATGATGCTGAAAATTCAGCTTTGATCAGATATTCACATAGAAACAGCAATTTTACATTGTAATAATATTTCACAATTTTACCTTATTTTTTTATGAAATAAATGCAGACTTGGTGAGCAGAAGAGACTTCTTTCAAAAACATTTTAAAAATCTCCCTGACTCCAATCTTTTGTGCAGTAGTGTATGCATGTGTTGCCAGTGTATTACAGACAGTAGCTGACGTTCATCTGGCTGAGTAGCGAGAGTCTGGCAGTAACATCCCTGCCGCTGGTCTCCGTCCAGACCGGACTCAGATCCAGCGGTCAGCTCTGCGCCAAAGCATCCACAGCATCTCACTAATGTTGTAATCTCTGCTTTGGTCTTGGCTTCTAGCTAACCGAAAATACACAGGAGACTCTCACTTCCAAGAATCGGTCAGATCCAGTGTTCATCGAACACACAGGAAAGAAAATTGGTGTAAATGTGTATAACAGCATGCTGCAACCATTTATGCTGCAATACGATAGAAACGATTCAACAACGATAAAAAACGAGAAGAAAACTATTGCAAAATTGCTCATTTGTAGCATTCAAGCATGCATACAAAATCGTAGCAAGGACAAGTTGAGCAATCAAAGACTATATTAAAAATAAGTTGTGAATGCGTCTCTTTGTGCCATTTGATTGTTTGGGGGCGTGTGCTGATCAACAACACGGTACCAGCGTGCCACAGATGGCCGAAGGGCTTTTACAGTCCAGCGCAGAGAGACTTTTCACCCTGAGGTCAGATGTGAGGCACAGCGTTTTCTTGGCAGGACATGAAGCGCTCCAGAGGCCTCAGAAACAACAGCTGTGGAGCGAGTCTGTTCGCTCATCTGCGTCAGAGGCCCGGCCAGACGTTTGAAGTTCCCCAGGCCTGTAAATCACAGAACATCTCCTGGACTCGTCCAAAGCTCCCTTCTGCTGATCTCAGCCACGGCCCACTGGAATACCGATGACCCGATCAACTATTTCAGCTCGTTCATTATCGCTCTTATCTGCTTCCTCTGTAAGTGTAACATGCTGATGTTTATCTGCTGGAGAAAATTAGACTCATTCCATCAAACCCACTGCAGAACGAGCTACAGGCCAAAAGCTTCTGGTGTTCAGATTCATGAGCAATTCACTGAGAATTACTTGTCGTTAGTTATGAGATAAAAACTTAAAATTATGACAAAAAGCTGAGATTATTAAAATACTACGTCAAAATTATGTCAGAATTAAAAGGTTGATATTATGACATAAACTGAACTTACTAAGACACTAAGTGATAACTATGAGATACAAAAACTGAACTTACAAAGATACAAAGTGATAAATGAGATAGTCAAAAATACGTCAATTATGAGAAAAAAGTTGAAATTATTTTAAAAGTCATAAATTATGAGATACTAAGTCATAAATTATGAGATAAAAGGTAGAAATTATGACATAAAATGCCAAACATACTAAGACACTGATAACTATGAGATAAAAAGTCAAAATTATGTCAAAAATGAGATTTAAAAAATAATGATTAAAAAAGTCATAAATATGACAGGTCATAATTATGAGATAAAAAGTAGAAATTATGACATAAAATGTACTAAGACACTAACTGATAACTATGAGATACAAAGTCAAACTTATGGCATACTAAATCATAATTATGAGATAAAAAGGTCAAAGTTATGTTATATGATGATTATGAGATAGAAAGTTGAAACTATAATATGACAGGTCAAAATTATGAGATACTAAATCATAATTATGAGGTAAAAATCAAAATTATGACAAAAAGCTGAGATTAAGATACTAAGTCGCAACTGTGATATACAACTAAAAATTATGTTAGAATTATAAGATAAAAAGTTGAAATTATCATATAAAATGTCATAAATATGACAGGTCTAAATTATGATCCAAAGATATGAGATAAAAAGTTAAAAGGTAACAACTACAAGGTACTCAACTACTAATGAGGGCTGTGAGAGTGTGGAGTTGAGATATTGTGGCACTTTAATTTAATATAAAATGTCATAAATATGATAGGTCAAAATTATGAGATACTAAATCATAATTATGAGATTATGAGATAAAATCATGATATAAAACCTGAACTTACCAAGACACTAACAACTATGAGATATAAAGACAAATTTATGACAAACTAAATAATAATGAGTTAAAAAGTCAAAATTATGATATAAAAAGCTGAGATTACTAAGATACCAAGTCATAACTATGAGATCCAAAGACATGAGATAAAAAGTTGAACGGTAACAACTACAAGATACTAAGACATAATTATGAGATAATTATGACATCAATATTATGACAAACACTCAAACTTAATAAGACACTAAGTGATAACTATGAGATACAAAGTCATCATTATGACATACTAAATCATATTTATAACTGTTTACTAAAGGAATTGTAAAAATGAGACAAAGGTACAAATGTACTCAAAAAGTACATTTTGTGCTGATCCCAATTTGCATGCCGCAATTGTTTGTCAAAATGTCACAATAGTTAGTCAAAAACTACCTGATTTCCAGCTAATGTTTGTTTAACTGTATACTGTATTCCAGACCAGATTTCAGTGTGCTTTGAAATTATATGGAAGAGAAAATCAAGTGAATCCAGTGTGGTTTATGTTCACTTGATTATAATTTTCACATATTTTTCTAAATATATTTGGCTGTTATTGAGCTACTAAACAACTAACCAACTTAAAGCCCTACTGTACAAGGTCGTCTCTCTTAATCCTGAAACATCCAGAGGGCCTCTCTGAAACCTCTACCAGATGTTGGGGCGTCTTTATGAGCAGCCCCTCCTCATCCTGGGACCGCAAATGTGCCTCACACTTGAACCTCAGCAGCACCTCTCAAACAGCTTTTACGGGCCGCTCTTAAATGGAGCTGAAGAACACTTTCCTAGAGCTTTAGTGTAGTTTGTACATAATATTTAAAGGTTAGTATGAACACAAGACACAGAGTTCAGTGAGATGGTGTGGTTCAAATTGAGTAAATCCATCTTAGTTATTCTAGAATGTCAAACAACTACACTGATCTGGTCGTTCTGAGTTTTTTTTTTTTTTCTTACACTGATGGTGGATATTTGCAGTCATGAAGAGTTGTATATTAAAGTACGTAAGGCCAAAATAAACACGTTACTGGGTGTAATTACTGAAAATCACAATGGCTTCTTCTCTATGCATGGAAACCAATTCTCGCCACATAAGAAAAGAGTCATGCTTTGGTAGATTACATAAAATGTTATAATTATGGGATAAAAAAGTAAGTCAGTTATGAAGAAAAAGTCATAATTATGTCATTAAAAGTTGGAAAAATGATACTAAGTCATAATTATGACACAAAGTCAAAATTATGAGATAAGTCATAATTGTGACATAAAAAGTCAAAATTATAAGAAAAGTCATAATAATCTCATATGCATGTCATAATTTTGACTTCTCATTTTTATGATTTAAAAAATTGTATCCCATAATTATGACTTTGTATGTCATAATATATGACATGCATCTATGAAAAGTCATAATTATGAGATAAAATAAAAAAAACAAATATGAAATACAAAGTCGACATTATGACATACCAAGTCATAATTATGGGATAAAAAATTAACGTATAATATAAAAAGTGATAAATATGAGAAGCCAAAATTATGACATACTAAGTCATAATTAAAAGTAAAAAAAAAGAAAAGTCAAAATAATTGGGAAAAAGTAATAGCTGTCATTAAAAGTTGAAGAAACTAAATACTAAGTCATAATTATGATAGTCAAAATTATGAAACACTAAGTCATAATTATGACAAAAGTAAAAAATTATAAGTCATTATCTCCTAATTATGACTTAGTATGTCTTAAATTTGACCAGATATTTATGACTTTTTCTATCTTAATTTAAACTTTTTGAAAACTTGAAATTATGATAATAAAAGTCATAAATACGAGATGTCCAAAAGTAGGACATTAGTCATAATTATGAGGTAAAAAGTCAATTATGATAAAAAAGTCAAAATTATGAAAAAAGACAGTTATGACATTAAAAGTTGAAAAAATTAATTAAGTCATAATGAGATTGCAAGTCATATGAATGATATTTTTGACAAAAAGTCACATACAAAGTGAACATACATCATATACAAAGTGAAAATTATGACATAAAAAGTCAAAATTATGAGATAAAAGTTTTTAAAAATATATCAATATCATGGCATATTTTTGTAAACTTTTATCTCACAATTTTGATTATTAGGTCTTAATTATGATTTACCAAAGCATTTTTTTTTTACCAAAGCACATTTTACCTACATAATCTGATGTATTTCTTTAAGTGAAATTGGATATTCAAAAGGAAAATATATATATGGTGGAACCATTGAGAGATTTGAACATTGCCAGCAGTCTTTACATGACAGCTGTGAACCACAATTTTACTTTGATGAACAAATGCATCTTTAAACATAATGGAGGCTTTAAACATGCAACAGTAGCAGGCAACCTTTTCACTATGTTACATGTAAGATGTGTTTTGTTTCACATACTGTGCAGTATCCAGTCCACTAGTACTCCATTCTTAATTTTGGCCAATAAAAATGCATGCTACACCTAAACAACATCTAAAAGCACTAATGAGGGCTGTGAGAGTGTGGAGTTGAGAAATTGAGGCACTTTAATTTATTATAAAATGTCATAAATATGACAGGTCAAAATTATGAGATACTAAGTCATAATTATGAGATTATGAGATAAAATCATGACATAAAACCAAGACACTAACAACTATGAGATACAAAGACAAATTTATGACAAACTAAATAATAATGAAGTAAAAAGTCAAAATTATGACAAAAAACTGAGATTAAGATACTAAGTCATAATAACTATGAGATCCTAAGATATGAGACATTATGAGATAAAATCATGATATAAAACCTGAACTCACCAAGACACTAACAACTATGAGTTACAAAGGCAAATTTATGACAAACTAAATAATAATGAAGTAAAATTATGACAAAAAGATGAGATTACTAAATTACTAAGTTATAACTATGAGATCCAAAGATATGAGATAAAAAGTTGAAAGGTAACAACTACAAGGTACTCAACTACTAATGAGGGCTGTGCGAGTGTGGAGTTGAGATATTGTGGCACTTTAATTTAATGATGTATGTCATAAATATGATAGGTCAAAATTATGAGATACTAAATCATAATTATGAGATTATGAGATAAAATCATGATATAAAACCTGAACTCACCAAGACACTAACAACTATGAGATACAAAGACAAATTTATGACAAACTAAATAATAATGAGGTAAAAAGTCAAAATTATGACAAAAAGCTGGGATTACTAAAATACTAAGTCATAACTATGAGATCCAAAGATATGAGATAAAAAGTTGAAAGGTAACAACTACAAGGTACTCAACTACTAATGAGTGCTGTGAGAGTGTGGAGTTGAGAAATTGTGGCACCTTAATCATAAAATCCAACCGCTGATTCCAGCGCAGATTAAAAGCCCTTTAAGAGCTTGACCCATGTCCGCTCTGGAGAGCGTCTCACACACGAGTGTTATCTCTCCAGACCGCTCATCTCTTCAGCACACACTGCGCACGCTTCTCCCGGCTGGGCTGGCAGACCGCAGGAACGGGCTCGCATCCAACATGTGAAGTTTCTCACGGCCGTGACATCGGCCAGGGGTCACCGGCAGGTCAACCGCGACCCCGCTCCTAAAAATACCGCCCTGCTCCACCGCAGGAAGTGAAGGCGTCTGGAGACGGGACACATCGAATGGAGCGGAGCCAACGGAGCGCTGGTGTTAACAGCACACGGACGGATCAGCGCCGCAGGATATAAACAGAGCACGAGGAAGGGACTGTGTGTGGATGTGTATATACACCTCATTGTTGCCGTGGCTTCCTGATATTATAAAGGTGAAGGTTCATCTTGTCCATCACCTGTTTATGCAGATCAGTGGTGGGAAGTTACTGTGAATCTCTAGCTGAAAAAACAACAAACTAGGCTACAATATTTTGAATATATACCCTAGTGAAAAATAAACACACTTAAATGTATTTGAAATATACAAGTATACTACAAATACATTTTCATATTTATGTACTTAATAAAATGCCCTGCAATTGTACTTTTAGTACACTAAACTGGTATACTTAAAAGTCTGCTAAAACTAATTTTGTACTTAATGCACATTAATTGTGAGGAAGTAGTGCTGAAGTCCAACTAAAGATATACTGAAGTATATTTGATTGTGTTAAAGTGGAACTATTGCAAGTACACTTTAAATAGTTTGCATTTAAAGACCGATATTATTCAAAGATCATACAATTCTCATCAAAAGTGACATTAAAACACATTTTAGACTTAAATATTAAGAAATGTGCATTGTGCACAAGTACTATGCCAAATAAAGTTTCATTATAATTTTTATATCAGTAAGTCTCGAGTTATCTGTCAGTAATCATGTTAATAGATTTGAACTATACTTAGTATGAAATAAATGTATTTTTAATTATATTACTTTTTTACTAGGGTATAACCATCAAATAATGGAATTTCTTTTCTGCATTTAAGTGTCACAAAATGCATGTGACGGCATTACACGGCATCATTTATATGAGTCTAAAACATAGTGAACAGCAAAATTTAACAAAATAATTCAATGCAGAAAATGTATGCCTCGAAGAGATTCAAATGAATCGGTGAATCTTTAAGCCAGTTCATTGAAATGAACCATCTATATAAACCGATTCACTAAAAAAAAAATAATAATAAATAATAAGGTGAAGATTCATCAGTGGCGGGAAGCTGCTCTGAGACTCAAGCTACAAATTAAACTGCAGTTTACGATAATAAACTAATATTTTAAATATATAACCATCAAATAATGGAATTTCTTTTTGCAATCAAAGCTGCATTCAAGTGTCACAAAATGCATGTGATAGCATTACACAGCATTATTTAAATGAGCCTAAAACATGGTGAACAGCAAAATGTAACAAAATATTTAACAAAATAATACAGAAAATGTATGCCTCGCAGAGATTCAAATTAATCAGTGAATCTTTTTTAAGCCAGTCCACTGAAATGAACCATCCATATAAACAGATTCACAAAAAATTACATTTAAAAATAAAGTTAAAAATAAAAAATAATGAATAAAATAAATATAATAAATAATGAATAAATAAAATAAATAAATAAAGTGAAATATAATACAATATCAATAAAATAAAATAAAAATAACATAATACATCAAATGAAATAAAAAAATAATAAAACAAAACATGAATAAAATAAACATAAAATATTATCACAAATTATAATAAATACAATGTATAAAATACTCTTAAAAAAATAAATAAAATAAAATAAAATCTAGATATATTCTCTGAAAACAAGTTTTATCTTACACATTTCTGCTTGTCAGGTAAATGTCTAAAGAATATATTATATTTTAACTGGACCTAAGACAAAAACACGGATAATGACTCCATGCACAACTAAAACGTTTGTGCTGGTCTGCAGTGAAGGATTCGCGCCAGAACATTTCGGCCTAAAGAGCGGTTTCTGTGGCGTCTGCAGCTGAAATTCAGCTCATCCACGGCAAAAGACACACAGAGATCAAAGGTCTCCTGCTTCCCTGTTCCCCACAACACATATTTACTATAGATATTTACTATAAAACGCAAGACCGTGACAAAATTGAGACTAAATCCAAACGCAGGTAATTATGAGTGACTAAACTAGAACAAACTCAACTTGCTGTGGAAGAAAAGCAGCGAACGATTTCAATAGAATTTGACATTAAAACATTACTCAGCTAATGACGTGACACTTTAATAAGCACTGAAAATATATTATATACACAAGATACTTCATATTTAACTATTTTTATCTATATGTTTTCACTATTTATATTTATGAAAAATAATAAACAAATGTAATATGTACATCCTACAACTTGGA
The DNA here is from genome assembly GCF_001515625.1 of Sinocyclocheilus rhinocerous. NCBI lineage: Eukaryota > Metazoa > Chordata > Actinopteri > Cypriniformes > Cyprinidae > Sinocyclocheilus > Sinocyclocheilus rhinocerous. The sequence goes on along the minus strand of NW_015641054.1, from coordinate 152,958 downwards.
TGATTTGTTTGACTGAGCTCATCAATAAAATTCTGAAAATTTGTAAAAAAAAATAAAAAATTTATACACACACACACACGTTTATTAATTTACATATATACATATATATTTACATTTAATTAGTTATATATTATATTATATAATGTTAATATATACTATATATTATTATGACATTATTTTATTAAATTAAATTATATTGTTATATATTATTAAATATATTATTAAAGAAATAATCATATTATTTCTATATCTATACTTTTTTTAACTGTTGAATGATTTATGCGATTATATTTTTTTATATGATGATTCTGAAAATAAAATGCAAAATATGCAAACTACACAACTGCACACTTCACCTGAAGGCATTATCAGACACCACTGGCTAGAGCTGGCACAAAAACAATGAGCTCCAGTGATATGAAGTGACGTTTGAGGAGAAACAGGGAAACTGAGCTCTTCCCAAGCATGTAAAGCGGAGGAATGAGAACGGGGTGAAGAGTTCAGATGTGCTGATACAGTGATACAGATACGATCAGACCCACATCAACATACAGGAGAGGTGCTGCGCTACAAGAGCTGGAGAAACCGTCTAATGCATCCTGAAAAACTCCTCCACGTGTCTGCAAACTGAACAAGGTCAAGTTTACTGCACATCTCGGTTTTACAAGCGCCTCTGAAACAAAAAAGCCCGTTTTCCTCTAATGCAGCGTTTCTTAAAGTGTGGGGCGCGACAAACAGGAGGAAATCTGGTCATTTTTGTGCCCATCTCTATTAATTCCTTTATTTATTGACCATACAATCAAAACAAAACAACGACACGTTTAAATGTAAGCCTTCCCTTACCAAAAAGTAGTATACTTCAAGTTGATTTTATCAAGTATACTTAAGTAAAGTTCAAGTATATTCTTAAGTATGCTTTATGTAGTAAGTATACAAATATCAGTGTACTAGTAGTATACTTGTAAGTGTACTATTTCAATACTCCTTGGGACAACATTGGCCCACTTTCTAGTACATAAAAGTATACTTTTAAGTATACTTTAAGTATAACAGTAGTAAACTTTTAGTACACAACTAGTTTACATCTATGTTTTTAGTTTGTACTGCAACTATACTAAAAGTGAACTTATAGGTATACTGATAGTTTACTAATTAAATACTTGTAGCAGTTTTAGTACACTTAATGAAGTATAGTCTCAGTAAACTACTAGTTAAGTAGTTTTATTCTGCAAGTATACTTTACATCTTACTTTAAGTATACAAAAGTGAACTTATGGGTATACTGATAGTTTACTAATTAAATACTTGTAGTAGCGTTTTTAGTACACTTTGAAGTATAGTCTCAGTAAACTACTAGTTTAGTAGTTTTATACTGCAAGTATACTCGTAAGTTTTCTTTAAGTGAATTTTACATCTTACTTTAAGTATACTACTATGTCCCTATTTAGGTATTAATTTGTATATATTTTGTTATGTGAATATCTGAACATACAAAACATCAAAAGAAAGAAAAGGGTATCTGCTTGTAAACAAAAACTTTTTATTCTAGCGTCATGCGTTCTTTTTTGTAAACACTTGAATGTGGGTAAGTTTCATTAAAAAAAATAAAGAAAGAAATAAACAACATTTTGAACAAAAAGCTGAAAAAAAAAAAAAAGACTATGAATTGGATTCATAATGATAATCAAAACGTAGATGGAGTCGATCAACACCCCAAAGCTCTTCATGGGTCGACATTTTATTCCATAACGTTGCACAGTTTTGATGCTGTTTTATGTCTGATGATCGTGTTATAATACATGTGGAAGCATCTGTTGTTTCGGTTTCTTCTTCGCTTGTGTTTTGGAAATTCTGTACAGAAGATGAGTACTAGCGCCCCCTACTGGATAACAATGAAAACATGGGTCCCCGGAGCACAAGTACAGCTCAAATATATTTAGGCTTTTTCTAAGTATAAGTTTAAATGTCATTTTAAGTTTATTTCTGAGAAGTACATAAAGCACATTTCTGAGAAGTACATAAAAAGTAAAAAAATGTTCAACAACAATTTTTAGTTTAAAAGAAGTATACTAATAGCACACTTGAATAAACTTCTTTTTCGTAAGGGTTCATTAAAACAACATCAGATCGCGAAGAAAACGTCACACGGAACCATAGTAGTCTACGAGAATGATTTAACGTAAACAAAAACTTTAATGTGGAGAGGTGGTAGGCGGTAGTTAGCAATGGATAAGTTTGTAATAGTGAATAATATTATTAATTTTTTGTCAATTTTGTTTGTTCTTTTTGCATGCAGTTTGCAAAGTGACCAAATGAAGCAAAGCACAACTAGTCCACACTTTAATTTTTTCCGTTTCTGAATTTGATGTTATCAGTGGCAAAATGCAAATTGCATTATTATTATTAACTTTTGAACAAAGTCTTATTTCATGCAAAGTGATAATATAATTGCACTTTTATTTTCTCCATTTGAAAGTTCTTAATGCTGTTATGTTTGTAAAATGTGATGTTAATAAAATAAATTTGAATACATTTTAACAGTTAAACTTAAAGCCTAGTTTATTACCATTTTATTGGGACGATTGGGGATAGAGTTTGAGAAACACCGCTCTAATGCCTCAAAACCAGCCCAACATCAGAGATCAAGTGTAGCGTGTACAAAACGCTCGCCACGTTTCTCCAGAGCGGCCCGAGTATTAATATCCGTCTGAATCACTAATGCAGGGCAGGTCTGATGTTTATTTAAGAGGAACCTGCAGGTCAACGGCGCGTCAAACAGCAGAGAGACGTTTGAAGTCACGCTGGAGGAAGCAGCCGAGAGAAAAGAGTTCGAAACAGAGGCGTCTTTCAGGCGTTCAAACCCTCATCCAGTCCTCGTCTCATGATGAGATCCTGGCCTTTCTTCACAAAAGAGCCATAATAACCAACTCCAGTCTCTAACTTACTCATTTCACAAAGTACTTAGCTGCACTACAAGCTACTAATATATAAGTATATACTATATAGTATATAAGTATATGCTTACACATTTATTGCATGCATATATATATATATATATAATATTTATATAATATATTTATAAATAATATTTAAATAAATTTACATATATACACAATAATAAAAATATGTATTATATAATAGTAATTATTATTATATTATATATTTATTTATACATTAACATATATTTATGCTCATTGAATTACATAATATTTATATAAATATGCATTATATATATATATATATACATACATACATTCTATTTATTCTGTAGTCCTATATCAATAAACAAAAAAATGCAGCACATTCATCTGAACAGCGATTCAAAGGAATCAGTGAATCTGTTGATCCTTAATTTTAACCCTATGTTTAGTAAATTTTAAATACCAGTCAAACGAACAAACACCAAACACACTGACTGACTGAAATCAATCTCATTTCCCAAAGTTAGCAGTGTCACTTTATTTTTGAATTCCCCCACAACACCAACAGCCATGCATTATTTATTGTGTCTGTGCTTCATAAACAGTCAAATCACATTTTGTTGGTGCCTATTCTGACTTTATATCTCCCAATTCTGACTTTATATATCATAATTCTGACTTTATATCTCTCGATTCTGAGTTTATCTTGCAATTCTGACTTTATATCTCATAACTCAGACTTTATATCTCATAACTCTGACGTTATATCTCATACTTCTGACTTTATATCTCTCAATTCTGAGTTTATCTTGCAATTTGAGTTTATATCTCATAACTCGGACTTTATATCTCATAATTCTGACCTTATACCTCCCAATTCTATACATACATACATTCTATTTATTCTGTAGTCCTATATCAATAAACAAAAAAATGCAGCACATTCATCTGAACAGCGATTCAAAGGAATCAGTGAATCTGTTGATCCTTAATTTTAACCCTATGTTTAGTAAATTTTAAATACCAGTCAAACGAACAAACACCAAACACACTGACTGACTGAAATCAATCTCATTTCCCAAAGTTAGCAGTGTCACTTTATTTTTGAATCCCCCCACAACACCAACAGCCATGCATTATTTATTGTGTCTGTGCTTCATAAACAGTCAAATCACATTTTGTTGGTGCCTAAATTTCAAAGACCAACCTGAGTGCTTCTCTTCAAACGAGGGACGGCATCAACCCCAAAATGCCTCATGAAAGATAATGATTTAAACATTTGATTCTTACGGCGGAGCCACATCTGGAAGTGGCTTTTGATGGAGCGGCGCGTCCAACTAACAAAGGCCCATTCGCAGCTATTCCCAATCCGAGAGGAATTCTGCTCCGACTGCAGCCCCAACCCTGCGCTTTGAAGCCGCCAGTGTGTTTCGACAGCTAACCACTTTCAGATGTGGCCATGTAGTTTCATGGCTTGAATAATAGCGATACCTACACATGTGCGAGCTAGAGGTCCAGAACGGGGAGAAAATCTGCTTCCATTCACTCCTGCTCTTCTTATGTCACAGCACTGTTTCTGAATGACACAAAAGGGTGCACTTTCTGAATGCAACAATAACTGTGCTTCCATCCACTTATTTTTATTTGAACTTTGAGATTTTGCATAAACAAAATGCTGGATGGAGATGCAAAGATGTGCATAAAAACCTCATGCTTAATTGAGTCGGATATATTTTTTTTATCTGATAACCGCAAAACTACAATGTAGACATATTTACCTAATAAATTCCTTGATGCACACGAAAAAAGTCATGTGACTTTGCCTCAACAGATCAGGTTTTATTTATTTATATATAAATAAATAAATATATATAAATAATACATACATTTATATATAAATAAACCATACACACACACACACATATATATATA
>NW_015641054.1:145050-147910 GCF_001515625.1 Sinocyclocheilus rhinocerous | reverse complement strand
CAAATAAAAAATATTTATAAAGATATAATATATATGATTTATTAATTCAATTTTTTTTAAAAATGTATAAAAAATAAATTCTCTATATCCATGTTTTCTTCAATAAAATAGAAGAAAAATATAAATAAAGACAAATAAATAAATACCTCTATGCACATCAAAATAAAGACAAATAAATAAATTCCTCTATGCACATCAAAAAATCCATGTGTGTATATATATATATATAAACACAGAAATAAAAATATATATGTAAATATATACATCCATATATAATGCCATATGTATAATATATAAGTGTGTGTGTGTGTATGTATGTGTGTGTATATATATATAATTTATTCATTTATTTTTTCCAGTAAATATAGTTTTTAAAAAAAAACTCTATATCCATACTTTCTTCAACAAAAAATTTAAATAATAAATAAATTAATTAATTGATGCGCATCAAAAAAGTAAATATACCATTTTCGTCTTAGCATTTTATATACATATATACATACATATATATGCATATATGCATATATATATATATACACACACACATATACTGAATAGATTCTTCAATGCACAAGTCATGCGAGTTAAAAACACACTGATTCACTGAAACTGACTTTTAGTCAACTAAACCTTGACTCAACAAAACACGACTAAATATGACAAAAACTAAAAAGGACATCAGACACAGGACTAAGACTAAACTAAAAACCAGCTGACAGAATGAACACTACTCTGCAGAGAGGTGCACACGAGTCGTGGCGCTTGCTTCTGGTTCAGTGTTTGTTTAGCGCTCAGACAGGAAGCTGGGTTTAGGGTGTCTGTCTGTGGAGAAAGCATGAGGTTTCTAAGGCTTTCACAAAAGGAATGTCTCCGAGGCGTTATTACGTAAGCAAACACTGATACGCCGCGTCTGAAAGCGACACGTTTAGAGTTCAAATGATCAGATTCATGAGCCCAAGGCTCTGTTTGCAGCACCTGAGCAAAGAAACACAGGCTTTTCTGTGATCAAACGCTCGGAATAACAACGTTTACAATCCACAAGCAGAAATATCAATCAGAGAGTCTTATGAACAGCGGAAAAACTGATGCAAAAAACCACAAAGCACATTATTATTCACTTTCATATATCCTTTATTAGAGGTTGGGCGGTGTGATGGTATGAAATACTGCTTTATAATATTGTTTTGATTATTTTGAACTCAAAGTGTTTCATTATGTAAAGCTATTTTTACACTGATGTCAGACTCTTCATAAATTTTAACTTGTGAGTTCATCAAGTTCCAAATAAAAAAAACGAGAAAATGAGATGAAACACCTTTCAAGTATTTAATTAGATGCACTATACAAAAATAACTATTGCTTAATTCATAATGCAACCCATTGTTTCTATGAACATCCTCCTACGAGATAGTTATATTATGATATATGATAGAAAATGTTTGGTCAGTGAGTAAACAGACATATGCTAGTGAAGCTGTTTTCCTCCTAACAAACATTTGAACTTTGATTGCAATGTTTTTCCAAAAGCCTAGTCATGAAACTACGGATTAAAACACAGGTATTCAATTAACAACAAGCACAGTACAAGTACAGTACTAAGGCTTGCAAAATGTCCATTTCAGAGAAGCTTTCTACAGGAGAACAGCGGTTTATATGGAAACATACCTTAGACACTAAAATGCAATAACCTCTGAGTCTCCTGCTGTTTGCCTTGGCCCAGAGCTGCACGAGATCAAACGCGGCCAGAAACAGTCACCAGCCTCAGGTATTTTCTTTCCTTCTCCAGTAAGCGACGCAAAGTAAACGGCTGCCATAACATCCACCGCAAACGCTCCATTTCTATTCACTCATTCGGCGCAGAACGACCTCAGCGGCGGCGCTTTAAACACTGTACAGCGTCTCGCATCACGCTTGTTTACACGACAGCATTGCTGAACAGATCTCCGATTTTCAAAACATGACATTATAGAAGTGTTTTCCGGGTTCAGCAGGAGTTAAGCTCCATCTGCATCGATTACAACAGAAAATAATTGCACACTAACAACCAGGCCAGCGTTCTGGATGACTTAAAGGCAGAAATGCGAAGCTCAAAGCACTTTAATCATTTAAAGCCTGCTTATTATTGGAGCAGTAATTGCAAATCGTCCTTTTTGAGGTGCAGCTACTTTTCTAGAACTTCTGTGATGTAAGTCCTCATTAGTTCGTGTGAAAAATCACAATCACAAAATCACTCTTATTTGAGTTAAAAACGAGTCTTCAGTTCTGACTTTATCTTGCAATTTTGAGTTTATATCTCGCAATTCTGAGTTTATATCTTGCAATTTTGAGTTTATATCTCCCAATTCTGACTTTATATTTGCAAATTATATTATTTATATTATATTAGTTTATCTTGCAATTCTGACTTTATATCTCATAACTTCTGACTTTATATCTCTCAATTCTGAGTTTACCTTGCAATTTGAGTTTATATCTCATAACTCTGACTTTATATCTCCCAATTCTTATTGGAGCAGTAATTGCAAATCGTCCTTTTTGAGGTGCAGCTACTTTTCTAGAACTTCTGTGATGTAAGTCCTCATTAGTTCGTGTGAAAAATCACAATCACAAAATCACTCTTATTTGAGTTAAAAACGAGTCTTAATGCTGGATTTGTTTCAGCTTTTGTCTTCTCCAGATGTTAACTGATGGACTGGAGTGGTGTGGATTACTTGTGATTGTGATGTATGTTTTTATCAGCTGTTTGGACTCTCATTCTGACGGCACCCATTCACTGCAGAGCATCCATTGCTGAGACACTGATGCAATGCTACATTTCTACAAACCTGATGAAGAAACAAACTCATCCTAATCTTGGATG
>NW_015641054.1:120934-145001 GCF_001515625.1 Sinocyclocheilus rhinocerous | reverse complement strand
GACAACAGGAGATGGACTTTTTCACTGGAGGAATTGTTATTATGGATTATGGACTCATATTTTAGTTAGAAATGTCTTAATGCTGGATTTGTTTCAGCTTTTGTCTTCTCCAGATGTTAACTGATGGACTGGAGTGGTGTGGATTACTTGTGGATTATTGTGATGTTTTTATCAGCTGTTTGGACTCTCATTCTGACGGCACCCATTCACTGCAGAGCATCCATTGCTGAGACACTGATGCAATGCTACATTTCTCCAAATCTGATGAAGAAGCAAACTCATCCTAATCTTGGATTGAGTGCATTTAGGGCAAATGTTCATTTTTGTGTGAGCTATTCCTTTAAAGTCAACATAAAATGCCAAACACAACCCTGATTTCCAAATAAAACATTTTCAAAAACATAGCATTCGTGAACTCTGTCAAATAGAAAAGTCATTTTGATGAAAGATTAGTAAAATGTGCACCGATCAATAGTTCACAATAAGACCAAGAATGTAAAAGTACAATTCTGTCAATTCTGACTTTGCTGACTTTAAACACAGTGTGAAAACGCTAAATTGCATAATTATGAATAATTGCACGTCAGAAGCCTGGAATGAGGAAAAGGCAACATTGGTGGCGTCTGGAGGAGATCAAACAGTCATCTCCTGATGGCACCTCAGTGTCTTTGAAGCCGTGAAGCCGTGAACCCTCAACCCGCTCGGAAGGAGTGCTTAGACAAGGAACCGGAGGAACGTAAGCAAACACCTTCAAAGCGCCTTTCCCAGCATAAATATCCTCAAATAAATAAACATGCAATCCGCCTGCAGTGTTCAAATGTCTTTTTCCATGAAACACGGGCGATGAAAAGTGAAAGGAGGAAGTGGGGAGGAGGGGAGCGAAAGAAAAGATCTCGCTCATATTCAGCGTAGCAGTTCTGATGCTCAAACACAAATAAATAACATGAGTATCAATGGCAGACTGCACATTTTTAAGTAAGATTGTCTATAATGTTCTCTTTTTATTAAATAAACAACATGCTTTTATAGAATGTGAAGAACAATGATGATGCAATCATAATATTTGCATTGAGAGTCACAATTGGTCTTCTTTCTACGGTCTATTTTGCATAGTGAATTGTGTTTTTCTAACAATATACTACCAGCATGCAACATTGGTGGCGTCTGGAGGAGATCAAACAGTCATCTCCTGATGGCACCTCAGTGTCTTTGAAGCCGTGAAGCCGTGAACCCTCAACCCGCTCGGAAGGAGTGCTTAGACAAGGAACCGGAGGAATGTAAGCAAACACCTTCAAAGCGCCTTTCCCAGCATAAATATCCTCAAATAAATAAACATGCAATCCGCCTGCAGTGTTCAAATGTCTTTTTCCATGAAACACGGGCGATGAAAAGTGAAAGGAGGAAGTGGGGAGGAGGGGAGCGAAAGAAAAGATCTCGCTCATATTCAGCGTAGCAGTTCTGATGCTCAAACACAAATAAATAACATGAGTATCAATGGCAGACTGCACATTTTTAAGTAAGATTGTCTATAATGTTCTCTTTTTATTAAATAAACAACATGCTTTTATAGAATGTGAAGAACTGATGATGCAATCATAATATTTGCATGCTGAGTCCCAATTGGTCTACTTTCTACGGTCTATTTTGCATAGTGAATTGTGTTTTTCTAACAATATAAATGCTACCAGCATATTTGTAAAGATATGCACGGTAAAATCATGTTTAAAATCACGTAAAGAGACGATAACATTTTGTTCAATATAAATTACTTTCATTCATACCTTAAACTTGAATTTTGAAGCCATTGTGCGCTTAAAAAATGTGCTGAAAACACATTAAAGTCATCAAGCTCATGCACTGAAATTCTGCGGCAGTTGTGGATCTAATTTAGCAACATTTTAGCAACTACAATTCACTTTTGCAAACAGATGTAAGAAAGATGATCGATCACACAATACAGTACGCAAATATTGTGCAAATAAATATTATTATAATGGCATCATCACCGTTGATCACACTGCTTTAATAGCTATGTTTATATTCACCCAAATAATCTGTTTTCTAATGTGATTTATGGCTCAATCTAACTGAAAGGCCTTTATTTATCAAGGCAGAATTGTGAGATATAAACTCATAAATTCTGGGAAAAACAAAAGAATTGTGAGATATAAAGTCTGAGCTGTCACGATTTCAACTACTCAGGACTGCCGGTTTTACATCTTGCAAATGTAAAAATCTGAATTTATAACTTACAATTGTGACTTTTTCTCTTTTTCTTTTCCTCTCTTTTTTGTCTCACAATTCTGACTTTATATCTCGCAGTTCTGAGTTAATCTCACTATTCTGAGTTTATCTCGCAACTCTGACTTTATATATCATAATTCTGACTTTATATCTTGCAATTCTGAGTTTATCTGGCAATTCTGAGTTTATATCTGGCAATTCTGAGTTTATATCTCATAATTCTGACTTTATATCTCTCAATTCTGAGTTTATCTTGCATTTCTGATTTTACATCTCATAATTCTGACTTGGTATATAAATTATTTTTCTCAGAATTTACAAGTTTATATCTCGCAATTGTGAGTTTATATCTTGCAAATCTGACTATATCTCGCAATACTGAGTAATCATCTCACAATTCTGACATTTTTTCCCAAAATTGTGAAATCTAAACTTAGAATTGCGAGGCAAAAAAGTCAGAATTGTGAGATAAAACATGCAATACATGAGATAAACAAGCTTCCATAAAAAAAAACAGACAGCACACATAAGACTAAACCAATCATTCTGAATGCAGTCTGTAAGTTAACGCTTTGGGCTCGTGATAAACTCGCCAGTGTGCTGCTAGGATATTGCTATGCATTTGTTAAAGATCACCAATCTGGAATAAAGAAAAAGAGAACAAAACCAGCCTGTCAGTGCCACATCTACTGAACACTCGCTGTTCCCCCAAAACAACACCCTTCATCGCGCCCCACCACCTCAAAGCCTTCAGAAAAACAGGCCCTTATCAGCCCCCGGTCACCCCACGGCGAGCTCGAGGATTTCTGCTGTACAAACCAGAAACAGATGTCTGCAGGGGCTGCGCTGAAAGAGCCCGCTGTTCTGGACGGCCGCCACATGCTTCTCATTCAGAGATGAAGGCTCACGGCTCGCCAACGTCAAAAGACAAACCCAAGTCACCTCAAAACCCTGAATACCGTCTTAGTTTACTCGAAACCACCACAGCAGTTTCTACCAGGAGAATGTCGGCTATTAAACGAAGGCGCGACGTCGAGCCAATAGTGCAGTTCAGCTCCATCAAGACAATGGAGTTTCTCCAGAAGTGGAAGAGAAAAGCAGAGGGAGAAAGATGTCATTGTATGTGACGCTCTAAAACAGGCCAGATATCCACCACACGCTGCCAAAGCAAATACCGCTGACTCAAAGCGAACATGTGAGGAGGAGATGACAGAGAGCGAACCAGCCCAACTAAAACAAGAAAATACACAGCGCTGTTGAGGTGAGAAATCGGATTTCTCAAAGTAAACATGAGATTACAGAACCAGTCCACTTTGAAGAAACATCATCATATTTACAGGTTTTGCCACTGGGACGATCAAGACTGACATCATCCATCAGGGCCTGTTATATCTGAGGGATCATGTCACCCTCCCCATGTTTTGGGAAATAATCATTATATTTTAGGAGTTTAGCTTGGCCATTGTTAAAAAAGGACAAAGCAAACAACTTTAAGATCTTGAAGAGATTTCATTGATATAACATTTCATTTTCAATTATAAATTATAATTTCATTATTTATACAGTTTCATATCTTCATTATAAAAATTGCACCAGTCAAATACTTATAATTGTTATATATAATGAAATTTCATAACTTATATATTCTATTTATAATTTATATGACTATTTACTGCACAATAATATAATGTTTAAAATCACGTAAAGAGACTAACTTTTGTTCAATATAAATTACTCTCAAAACTTGAATTTTGAAGCCATTGTGTACATATTTTCATTTATATACAATTTCATCTAAATTTTTAATTATTATACATTCATTAAATTATTTCATTATTATATATAATTATATCTTTTATATATAATTGTTAACATTGATTATTTACAAATGTCATCATTTATATATTTCATTTATAATTTAAACTATGATTTACAGTACATAATTTCATTTAAAAATTTATCTTTAATTATGAATTACTAATTATTATAAATTCATTATAAATGACTTCATTATTGTATATAATTATATATTTTATATATAATTGTTAACATTAATTATTTACATTTATATAATTATATCTACAATACATATAATGAAATTTCCTAATTTATAAATTTCATTTATAATTTATGATTTACTGTTCATAATTGCATTTAAATAAAATTTCATCTTTAATTATGAATTATTTGTTATTATACATTAATTATAAATTATTGCATTAATAATTATCTTCACTATACAAAATTGCAATATCTTTTTTTATGGACCATCTTTTACCAGAATACTTGAAGCGTGTTTCTGCTTCCACTCAAAATAGGCATTTTCTAAATTATATAATAAATGATCTGCGGAGTATTTTGAGCTGTAACTTCACAGACACATTCTGGGGACACCTGAGACTTATATTACATATTGTAAAAAGGGGCATAATATGTCTCCTTTAAAATTTGCCTTGCTGATTTTAAACAACTGAAACTCTTCTGTCGAATTTCTTAGGCAGGAAGTGGAATTTACTTCAATTAATTCTAATTCAAATTCCAGTTCAACTTCCTGCGTTGTAGCCAATTTCACACTCATTCTGACTCTGTAATGTTTCCCCGCTCCATTTCTATCAGATTGTTCCTACTTCACTGGCATCAGCGGCTTCACGCCTGGGAACGTTTAAGACGAAAGGGGCGTAGAAAGGTTGAACCGTGCGCATGTGTCATTATTGGGCTGAAGAAGCGGGCAGTGTGCAGCAGACTGTTGATGTTTCCAGTGTTGAAGCTCTTTGGAGGGCAGGAGAGTCTCCACCTCAGTGCTTTCCGTGCTGGTTTTTCACAGAGAAGCCTCTTGTCCGGCTTTCCAACAACATTCTGAGCCGCCGCTGCTATTTTGGCTGCTCATTTCGACTGGTCATTTTGATCTCACCTCTGAAGATCTCTCTAGCACCGTGCCAGGTGTTTATACAGGTAAGAGCCAAACACCTGCAATGATCCATCAAACTCGCTTCTCCCAAAACCAGCCAACTCATTCTTTCCCTATCGCTGTCTCCTTCAGAAACAAAAACAAAGGCTGTGTTTTTTCAGGGAACGTCTTTGATCAGCCAACAGTCACTTCTGTGTCCAAGTCTATAATTACCCCACATTTGCAGCTCCTGCTGTTTCGCTCCTTTCACTCAACGTGCTTTAATCTGAAGTGCAAGACTTTCACGAAGAGTTCAAGAAAAATGAAAATATGTCATGTCGTTCCAAGCCCATATGCAACATGAAAGTATATATATATATATACGGTTTTAGTTTTAGTTAACGATTATAACCCTGATAAAGATGCATAACTAAGTCATTCAGGTTTGGAACAACATGATCTTCCTACAAGGAAACATCTGAGAGCAGCTAATAAGCTCATTATTGGCTTTCAGAGTTAATACTCAGGAGCTCCACACCAGGAAAACCCTCGGGATACTCACCCGTCTGTCTCTGTCCGTGGCGCACGAACCCGTGGCTCCAGTGCTATCAGAGAGCTTTAATAACTCCCAGCTCCGCGCTTTGAAGTCGCGGTCAGGCAGCTAAAGAATCCCATTCCCTCCTCTTCCCTGACAATGGGCTGAGGGGGGAGGGGGCCGACCAACGCCGGATCTGGCCCTTTTCTAATCTGAGGCCATCAGGATTTTACCTGCCTCCCAAATCCTAAAGCTGACTTTAAAAGGCGGCCAGACACAATTATTGGACACATTCCCTCTTTTCCATTAACTTCAAGGAATGTTCTGGGTTTAGTGCAAATTAAGCGGTTTCAGCAGCAAATAATTCCATCTCATTCCAACTCTTCCATCATTGCTTTTTAACAAAGTTCTTTGAATAAATGTATGCAATGAACATTCAATTATGATTGCGCACGCTCGGCTCCAACAACAAAAACTATTCATCCCTGCAACTCATCAACACATTGTTAACAAGGATTCTGTTTACAGCAGAATAAACATGGCACAACAAACCTGTGATTACTATTATGTTTTCAAAAATCACAAAGAGCAGATTAGACAGCAGCATGATTCACAAGCCTAATTCAGATGCACACACACACGCATTTGTTTTGTTTGCTTAGACATAAATACACACAATATGAGAAACTGCAGATTCATTGGCAATGAAAATCCAAAAGCGACATGGCATCACAAGAAAATGCTTGTTGTGATCTAAACTGCGACAAGACTAGTTCAATCAAGTGACTCGTGGTTTGATTGTTTGGTCCAAACCAGAGTTTCACATCAACCAAACGCTGACCTGAAATGGACTCGCATCAAAAGCTCTAGTCTGAAAGTGCCTCTTTCACTTCATCCACCCTAAATAAACAACCTAAACGCGTCTTATCACGAATCAAAAGTCTCTCGCTCTCTTGCTCACAGTTTCAAAGAGTCTTTCAGGTACTTGACGACTGACAAAACACAAATCAGAGCCAAAACTTTCAAGAAGTCAAACCCTGGACCTGCCCATTAATGACACATGACGTGTCCCGCGCCGCCGCCGGTGCTTTCCCCTCAAGGCCGCTGTCAGATTTTCCCAAATAACTTTACCATACTTTTATAAGGCTTCTAATAGAGCAGGTTAATCATCAGTTAGAGTCTTTTACTATGACGTATGAGACACATCAGCTTCAATGAAGACTTTAGAGATTGATCATTGAACTGATTCATTGAAATGGTTAAACAAACTTGTTAGATTCCTGCCAACTTCTGTTTGTTTCAAAGAATCAATTCGGGGAAATTTTGAGAGGGAATTTTGAATTGATTCTTTGAAATGGATATTTTGAACCCATCTAGAGAAATGATTCAAACTAGCTTAGAGTCAGTTTGTTCCATTCCTGTGAATTTCTGTCCATAGTAATTGAATCTTTAAAACGGACAGTTTGAGTCCATCCACAGAAATAATTTAAACAAACTTGTTAGAGTCTGTATGATTCATTCTTGTGAATTTCTGTTCATTTCAATGAATCAATTCTGAGATTTTTGAGATAGAATTTTGAATTGATTCTTTAAAATAGACCGTTTGAACCCATCCACACAAATGATTCGAGTTGGTTTGATTCATTCCTGCGTATTTCTGACCATTTTAATGAATCAGTTCAGAGATTTTTTGAGATTTTAAATTGATTCTATCCACAGAAATTAATCAAACAAACTTCATGTTAAAGTTGGTTTGATTTATTCTTGTGAATTCAGTCTACTTCAATTAATTGATTCAGAGACTTCGGAGATTGAGTTTTGAATTGATTCTTGACAGCTTGAACCTACAGACACAAATGAATCAAACAAACTACTTAGAGTCTGTTTGCTTAATTTCTGTCCATTTCTGTCCATTTCAATGAATCAATTCTTAGATTTCTGTGATCTTATTTTGAATTGATTCTTTGAAATGGACCGTTTGAACCCATCCACAGAAATGAATCAAAATAACTTGTTAAAATGAGTCAATTTGGTTGATTCCTGTGAATTTCGGTCCAATTCAATGAATAAAGTCAAAGACTTTTGATATGATTCCTTGACAGGTTGAACCCATCCACACAAATGATTTGAACAAACTTGATAGACTTGAATGTCTTTAATTTTAATGAATCAAATCAGAGATTTTTTTTTGATTGACTTTTGAATTGATTCTTTGAATGGGACATTCTGAACCCTTCAACAGAAATGATTCAAAAAAGCGTTTTTATCACTGAAGTTTAAATGAGAAGCACTAATAAATCTCTTTCTGAACAAGTGCAGTAAAAAGTGCATTAAAATCACTCTGTCCATTTCTGTCCATTTCAATGAATCAATTCTTAGATTTCTGTGATCTTATTTTGAATTGATTCTTTGAAATGGACCGTTTGAACCCATCCACAGAAATGAATCAAAATAACTTGTTAAAATGAGTCAATTTGGTTGATTCCTGTGAATTTCGGTCCAATTCAATGAATAAAGTCAAAGACTTTTGATATGATTCCTTGACAGGTTGAACCCATCCACACAAATGATTTGAACAAACTTGATAGACTTGAATGTCTTTAATTTTAATGAATCAAATCAGAGATTTTTTTTTGATTGACTTTTGAATTGATTCTTTGAACGGGACATTCTGAACCCTTCAACAGAAATGATTCAAAAAAGCGTTTTTATCACTGAAGTTTAAATGAGAGGCACTAATAAATCTCTGTCTGAACAAGTGCAGTAAAAAGTGCATTAAAATCACTGCAATATTCAAATGTATGGTGTGAACACAATTACTGACACATGTATGCCATGAGGCATGTACTTCTTTGCTGTTGTTAATCACTGAGGTTAGGGCTGTCAAACTGTCAGGTTATGAAAAATGCCAGAAAATAGCAGCATTGTGTGGTCGGAGAATGAGACAAAACTCTTGCTAGCTGCTCAAGTGGAGGAGAAAGAGCAAAAAATGACCGGCCTAGATATATAAAAGACAATCTGGACATCTGACACTCCTATAAGTCACTGTATAATCCGAACGCGTCACGCAGATGTTATGCATGTCACTAACCGCGACTCTCAGCTGTTAGTTAATACAGCTGTCAATCACAAAAGCCTCTGCTTCTGCACCTTCAACGCCCACCAATGATGTCACAGTCCCGCAGGGAACGGCCCGTCAAAACCCATCAGTCCCACCGCGGCGCTGTCTCGCTGCCAAACACGACAAAAACAACAGCAGCTCTCCACCTCGCGAGGAGCTGGACGTGTTTCCCTATCGCTGTCTCCTTCAGAAACAAAAACAAAGGCTGTGTTTTTTCAGGGAACGTCTTTGATCAGCCAACAGTCACTTCTGTGTCCAAGTCTATAATTACCCCACATTTGCAGCTCCTGCTGTTTCGCTCCTTTCACTCAACGTGCTTTAATCTGAAGTGCAAGACTTTCACGAAGAGTTCAAGAAAAATTAAAATATGTCATGTCGTTCCAAGCCCATATGCAACATGAAAAATTTTTTTTTTTTTAATAAACTGTCATTTTCCACACAATAGTGACTCTAAAAAGGACAAAAAGGAGCATAAAGTAGACGATTCATATGCACCGAGCATTTTATTTTAGTCTTCTGAAGTTATATAATATCTTTATGTGAGGAACAGGCACAAATTCTGACAAAAAGCTCTAAAATAAAATAGATTTCTTCATACAAAACTATCATATGACTTCAGAAGGTGCATTACTTTTTGTTGTCATTTTTGCAGCTAAATAGATGTTATGTTAAGCTGATAAAAATGCTAATTTTAAAGGGGTGGTTGATTGCGATTTCACTTTTTTTAACGTTAGTTAGTGTGTAATGTTGCTGTTTGAGCATAAACAGTATCTGCAAAGTTACGAAGCTGAAAGTTCAATGCAAACGGAGATATTTTAAAATTCTCTTTTAAATCTATAGTCTTTTAAAATTCTGGCAGTTTAATGCCTACAAAAACGGCTGGTAAGGACTACAACGAGCTACTTCCCGGGTTCATGACATCACAAACCCAGATAAACCCCGCCCCTGGGAACACGCAAGAAGGGGTCGAGGCCATGCTTTAGAGAAGACCAATGATGTCACAGTCCCGCAGGGAACGGCCCGTCAAAACCCATCAGTCCCACCGCGGCGCTGTCTCGCTGCCAAACACGACAAAAACAACAGCAGCTCTCCACCTCGCGAGGAGCTGGACGTGTCGCTGCACAGCCCTGTGAAAGCACACTCCCGTCTGTTTGTTTCAGCCGCTGTAATGATGATTTCTCGGTAGTGGGAATGTGGTCTTTGGCAGCGGGGCTCACCGCAAGTTGTTCCTTCTGTGGTACAGCTCCCGTCTGGGCTCTTGAGCGATTCCACCAAGATACAGGGAAAAAACCCTTACAGCCGAATAGTTCATTCTGAGACGCATTTCATGGGTTACTTTTATAAAAGCATAGCAAATCTAGTCTCAAAGACACCATTTTTGGGCCAAATTTTAAGGCAGCATTGCATGCATCCTTTAAGGAAAAAGCAATCCCATAATGTACTGCAACCATACAAAACAGATAAAAATAGTTCTAAAACAATTTTTCTATTTTCCGTTATTTTGTGCTGTGTATTTGTATCCTATGTCTTAGCAGCAAGCAAACTTGAGACACATTTCATGAGTCAATTTGAGTTTGATTCACGAGCTTGTGATTCCATTAAATTTCGATCTCATTTGGATATATAGGCGATCAAGTACAGTGCATGTCAAGGACAAAATATCTCTCTCAACTAACTACACAATAAACCCTGTCAGTTGGTGCATTACTAAATTAAAGTGATTTGTAAACAAACATTCAAAAATGTAATAAAATTAAATGTATCATAATTTATAACATATAACAAATATATATTTATTATATTTGTAACCAAACATTAAAAAAACGAAATAAAGAATTGCACGCAAGGAAATTTTTATTTTATAATAAAAATATTATAATTTATAATATCTTTATATATTTTTTATTTCATATAAATAAATTATAATTTATTATACTAACTTTTTAATGATATAATTATTTTTCTACTCCAGTTTATTGTTGAAATATAAACATTTAAACAGTGGATGTTATACCTGTGTTCATGATGGATTTATTCAAACATGCATTAGATATTGAAGAACATGTTAAGTTAAAATATAATCAATATGTAATATAGTGCATATATTTAGCAAAATGCTTCTTTCTAGAGTTCATTTTTCTAGCTAACTATTGCGTTTATGGTCACTGAATGGCTTTTCTGACATGACATTGTTTATAAGCTGTTTTATTGATGTCTTTCTGCAGTTAAAACACTGTTTAATTGAGTCCATGATTCATTTCAGTTTTTCTGTTTCTTTTAACACCTTCTGATGTTCATTCATGTTTATTTTGTGCCGTAACTAGTAGTAAAGAGCAAGAGATGATCAGTTCACGTGAGGCTACAGCAATCTGTCATGCCAAATTAAAGAGCACCGAAACCAAATTTATTGTTTGAATTTCATGATAAAATAGACAGAATTTGAAAGCTGGGACTTTGTTTCATATCAAAAGTAACAAAGCACAAGGATTATTGTGATTTGTTGAATGTGAGGCATTACAAATAATGTTTCATGAAGTTTTGTTCATGCATCAACTGAAAACAGCATAGATTGATTCTTGGAATTTAAAAATCGATATTGGTTCATTATATTTTCTTATGCATATGCTAAAGCCTTTGGAAAAATGGATTGAAATTAGTTGGGTTTTTCCAAGGGAAGTGTTTTTTGTATGTAGAACGGTCAGATATTGCGTTGGATTTCAGTTAGGATGCTGCTTTAGAAGACAGATGCGGATGTATTGCTAAATTTACACTGCAAAGGCAGCACAGAAGCGCTTCTGAAGTGGCATTTAGGCATCTTTACACACTGTTTATAATGCTGCTCAGAGGAGGCATAAATGCATTTACACAGCAATTACAACTGTATACTTTGATACTGGAGGCTGTCAGAGCAGGCATCTTTTAGTCTGGCTTTTATGCTGAATTTTGAGCAGGCACAGAGCAGCCTTAACTCACCTTATGATGGATAACCAGACAGATTCAGATGCAAATGCACAAAAAACAGCCATTTCTTACCTTATAATCTTTCAGATTGGTGTCATATCTTTCGCCGCCTTCAACTCCTCTTCTAGAAATAATGCCGTTCGCAACAAAACTATCCCCTGAAAGTGGATTTGAAAAGCATTAGGAAATGTTCTGCAACGTCCAAGCCATAAATAGTTAATGTATAACAAAAATAGACTCAAAATTGTGTCAAATGCAAAAGTCACCCTCAGGATTTTCCCGACGTTTGCAAGCTGCATCCCAATGACAAAGACAAAAATCTGAGTATTATTCATAACATAGTTATGCATGTGCATTTCAAGAGCATGCATAGATAGGATTGGCAAAATATGTGTCCAAATGATATATAAATGGATGGTTTTCCAATTATTATGACTATGTTTAATCGATGTTGTCCTAAAGATCTGATCATTAACTCCATAAGACCTCAGGAGGAATTTTTTAATATCGCAAATGACATTTTTCAGTATTTAGAGAAAAACGAAGCTACTTTCATGATGTAAGAATCATAATCTAATGACATTTCTAATCTCAGAACTTTTATTCTGCTGGTCTGACTGTCAGGGATGCATTCGATTCTATTTATAAACCAATAGAAAATTAATAATAATATTAAAAGGCTAACAAATAATAATATTCCAGCCTAATAACAAATGGAAAATTCTACCTTTCAACACTTAAAAAAAAAAAAAGTTAAGAAAAAGTAATTAAAAAAACAACACAAAAAGTTAAAAGCTATATTTAAATAGTAGAACAGACTAGATTAAAATCATGCTATAAGACAGAAAAGTTCCTTTAACTCAATAATCAGCAATAAACATACGCGTACACACATATTTAGCGATTATGTGACTGGTAGATGTGTAACTCACCATGTTTTGAGTGAAGTTTCCCCATTGTATCACTGCTGTGGTTAAGAGAACTTGTGCATCTCTCGGTCCAAGTTGAACATTATATCCATATATATTCAGAGGAATAAAAAAGACAAATCCCTCAGATTCAGGAAACACACGAGCGACTTTAATACAGAAGAGCGAAGAAAAGTGTCTGTCGGCGGAGCTCAAGAGATGATGGTCCGCTGCAGATGAAGATATGAAGCGAAGTGAAGTGCAGGAGAAAGGGGCACCTTCAGTTCAGTTCAGTTCAGTCCGGCCCCCTGCAGCGCCACTGCTGCCCCCTACAGGACATGTGTTAGAGAACTAACGCAGGCAACACACTACTTCCAGATATCAGCATACTTCATCAGTTGATTCATCGCAGTACATTAAGACAAGTTTTCTGAAATGTTATGTTTAAGTATGCAAATGAGGTGATATTAAATTAAATATGCACTAATTTTCAACATTTCCTGAACTGAAATCTGAACATTGGATAAAGCCAGGTTCATTTTGTTGATATTTTAGAATCAAAGGATTTTATGAAGGGGATTTTAAAAATCTTTTTTTTTTTTATAACTCCATAAATCTGAAAATACTATAAAATAAAATATGTATCAAGTGAATGATGTATGAATTGCAATACAACTGCAAAGTTTGGTGGAAGTGTTTTTTGTTTGTTTGGAGAAAAAAAAAATTATCAGTAAATAGTATCACATAAAATCTACAGATGCAAATAGATGAAGTGTAATAAAATAAATTAAATAAAACAAAATGATTGAATGAATAAACAAATGATTAAATAAATAAAACCAAAAAGTAGAATGAAATGAGTGAATAAATGAATAAATAAACAAAATAAAAAATAGAATGAATAGAAAATAATAGAATAAAGTGAAATTGCAAAAATAAATAATGAACGAGCAAATAAATTAATAAAAATAACAAAAAATAAATCAAATGAATGAATAAATAAATGAAATTGAATGTGCAAAACAAAAAAAACAAAAAAAACATGAATTTGGATGTTTTCTTTCCACTAGTTTGAAAGAAGACATGTTATGAAAGTAAAATAAGAAAAATAGCCCAAAATCTAAAAGTTGACCAGTGTATTAAAAAAAAAAATGCCTGTAATGTCTTGAAAAACACCAGACAACAGATATAGTGTTGATCATGAAGGCAGTCACTATATCTGTTGTCTGGTGTTTGAACATTTCAAACCTTTTTGTTGTCTGCTGTGAACTATTTGTCTGCTATTTGCTTGTGAACTTGAGGAGAACTGACTGACTGGATTCAAACACACCGAGCAAAATGATGAAGAAAAGTGATGTTAGTGAAGAGAAAAGATGCAGCTTGCAGCATTTCTCTCATATTTTCTCTAAAAGCTGCAGCATTTAGATTCAAATTACTTGCATGTCTAAACAATTCTTTGGGTCAATGTGGGGTCAGAAGTGTTCGGTATGAACCAAGTATCTCAACTTTCTAAATAAATCATAAAACAAAATGCAACATTTGTGCATTTTACTTTTCTTACATTGAAGAGGGGATGAAGAGCAACATCTAGAGTACAGAATAGAGATTTTGACTTGGACCAGAAAGAAACAACTTAGCACGTAGTCTGTACAAGTAGCCTAAACTGTCCCTTTTGGAGTTCTTTAAACACCAGCACAAGCTCAGGAAAGCATCTGGTGTACTTGAAGTGGAAGACTGACGTGACTAATGCAGACTGCAATGATTATGTTGCACTTGATGCATTAATATGAGAAAATTCAGAACAAATATGCAAATTCAGATTTGCAGCAGTACAATGGAAAAGATCAGGACTCCTCAGGCGCCGCTGATGACAGCTCATCTGAACCTCTGTTATTACTCTCTCCTCAACATGTTCATATTCTTCTCTGGGACTTCACAAACGATCCACCCACGCCAGCTTGTGGTTTAACGTCTCTGACGAGTTTCACAGCTGTTAAATCCAAAGCCAGCTCCTCCAGGGTCGCGTCTTTCTCTTTCCTGATGGGATCTTCACAGTTAGTAAGTCAGTCATTCAACGTGCTTTACACCAGACCTGAACTCAGGGATTTCAGCATTAGAATAGGGTCAGAGGTCTACAAAAAAAGCACAATGGCTTCTTAAAGCATTTCCTTCTCCTGTTGTGAGTGACTCATCTGTTTACAAAAACGCCATTATAATATTTCATCAGACTGTAATGACTTTCCATTTCAGCTGACGTCATTAATCTCTCTTTTCTCAAGTACCTGTCAGACAGAAACACTTTTAATCATTCAATTCGCTCAATTCCTAAACTACTGAAAACTAAAATTTCAGAGACAAAAGTTGAGTCTGAGAAGCTGAACTTGAGAACTTGTTTCACACTTTTTATTTAGACTTATAAATATCAGCCAATAATCATTTTCACATTAAGGCTAATAAACGATAAATGATAACCGATATTATAAATCTATACTACGTAAAGAAAATTGATACACTGTAAAAACTAAAATAAAGTTTTTATTTCTAATTAAATATCGGCCAATAAACAATCTTTTTCATATTAAGGCCAATAACCGATAAATGGCCGATATTATAAATCGACACTATTTAAAGAAAATTGATAGACTGTAAAAATTAAAGTAAATAGTTTTTATTTTGAATTAAATATTACGTATCAGCCAATAAATAATCATTTTCACATTAAGACCAATAACCAATAAATGGCCGATATTACATATTTATACTACTTAAAGAAAACTGATACAATCTAAAAACTAAGGTAAATTGTTTTTATTTAGAATTAAATATCAGCCAATAAATAATAATTTTTACATTAAAGGCACAATATGTAAGTTTTCGCCACTAGAGGGCGCGTATTGAAAACAAACAAAGAAACAAAGGCGTAGTTTGATGACGGCGTGACTGAGTGTGGAATCATGGGAGTTGTTGTCTTCATCCCCACAGCCGACGCAATCCGACGGGACTCGGGCAGAAATCATGTTCATGGCAGCCGATGCAATCCGACGGGACTCGGGCAGAAATCATGTTCATGGATGAGCTAATGATTTATTAACCTAGTAGAATGAAGCAGGGTGAGGCTGAAAGCCGTCGAAGCGAAACGAGGCGCTGAACGAGCGTGACAAAACCGGAAATCGAGGGGTTATGACACAATGACTGGATGGACACGGTCCGTGTCACTAGTTAAAATTGCTTATTTCTCTGGATTTAAACATTCTTCGAAACATTTGGGATAATGTAAGTACACAAGTCAGCAAAATATATAACACTGCTCTAGTGGTTTTTGGATATTTTAATAAACAAATCTTACATGTTGTGCCTTTAAGGGCAATAATCACTAAAAGGATGATATTATAAATCTATGCTATGCTGAAAAAAATGGTGTAGAAAAAATGTTCACTCAGAAATTACTAGTAAATTTCACAATTACAAAAACACAGTAACATTCAATCAAATGTAAAATTTGAAGAAAAAAGACTGAAATAGTATTTTTTTGTAACACTCACTCTAATAATCTGTTTTATGTACAACTTTGAAAACATGTTTACACCGCAGCAGCCAGAGCTGAATCTGCATGCAAGCGTTAGGAGTAGCTTAAAGATTCAACATCGTTACAGTGTCTTCAACATCCACCACACAGCGGCTCCAAAGAGTATTTGGACTCTTAAGACACAATTAAAAATGTATGAACGCCATTGCATAAATAAGTAAATATCAATCCAACCAGCATCTGCAAGCAAATCATAACCATAGGTGTATTTCATCACATTAACTATGAACTACTAACGTTTGTCATGCGTGACTGATATAGATATTCTCAAAGCTGATATTTTGAGAGCCTTTAAATTTATAATTATTTTAGGTAATACTTACAAAATTAGAAAAAAAGTAATCAATATGAAAAAAAAAATGAAACAAAAAAAAAACTTAATCGAACAAAGTAAATCTGTAAAATAAGATTTATACTTCATATAGCAACTTCTTGATTCTGCAATCAAATTACATTATTTTTCAAAAAAAAAAAAAAAAAAAAAAAAGTAAACACTAAAACTAACATAAATAGCTTAGAAGTTTAATAGAAATTTTAAATAAGTTAAGCAAAATTTTATTTTCTTGATTACAAAAAAACTTCAGCCAGTCAGCAGTTTTTTCAGAAAGTGCAAAACTCTAGTTGGCAATTCATACTTGCACGATCACCAAAGGAAAATTTTTTCACATGCAATTAGTTAGAGACAAAAAAAGAAAAACAAGAGATGAAAGCAAATTGCGTTTGCAATATCTGTTGCAATACTTAAGAGCGGAGAGAGATTTGCAATACTGATTTGCCAATAAGCAGCATAAATCATTCTTTTATTTCAAACAAAAGCTCATGTATCTCTCTTCAATCCTACAGAGCAGCCTTAAACGTCTCGTGTTATTAACTCTTCAACTAATGTATTACTATTGGCAGCTCCATTGATATTCCAGCGCTTGAGGCCAGAAACCCGAAAACTGTTGAGAAATTCAGCAGCATTATAGTGTTTGCTTTGTTTAGGAACTCGCTGGCAGTTTCCAACCACAAAAGTGGTATAAAACACTGCAACAATAAGGCTTTTGACAATTTTTTTTCTTCCTCCACTGATTAGATTCAAACAGCTGCATGTTTTTGGACGAGGAACTGTCAGGAAGAGAAAAAAGCCTGCAGACATTGCAATTATGGCTTTGTTTATCTAGTCTGCAGCCTGACATGTTGTAATCTCACATCATATCAGAGGAATGCCATACGGATACCTGCACAATGATGGCTCGCAGGTGTTTACCTGTTTGATCCAGTATCGGAGGGAGATGGTACTCATCAAGCATCTCTTTGTGATTATGGGATTCGCATAAAACAAATTCTCACAACTTGAACATTTCCAAACAGCACATCAAAGCAGGCCGCTTTAAATATGGTGTCAAACTGGTTTCTAAACGACAAAAGGTCAAACAACATGTGAGAAAGCTGACTCTGAATGAATGCATGTTATGCATTTTAGTTTTTGTTTTATACCTTAAATCTCTTCGAAATTAAACTAAACAACCAGTATCTGACAGGAACAAAATACGTCAATGTCACCCAATCAGTTGCATTAGAAACACTTCAAAAGTTTGAAAATACAACTTCGTACTGATCTCAATTACTTTTTAATTCATGTTTACAAAAAGCAGCTTGCGGTTTGAAAACCTTTGCTCCTAAACACTAGAATACGGAAATACATTTTACTGTAGCTTCTGATCACACTGCAAAAAAGTAATGTTCTCCTGCAGTATTTTAGTCTTGTTTTCCAGTGCAAATGTCTAAGATGCATTCACTTGAAAGGCAATATGACATAAGTCATCTTATTTTCTGTGTAATGTATCAAAATGAAGCGAGTTTATGTTTAAAACAAAAACAAATATCTGCCAATAGAGTCAGAAACATCAACTTAAATCAAACAAAAAAAAAGTAATTTTCATACCCATTGACAGATATTTGTTCTTGCTTTAAGCATAAACTCATTCCGTTTTGTTCAATTTCTCAGAAAACTTGACTTAATTTCTTCATTTTGCATCTCAAATAAATGCATCTTGATTTAAGGATATTTCGATATTTGTACTTGAAAACAAAAACACTGAGGAATGAATTTTTTGCAGTGCATGTAATATTTAATGCCATGACTTTCTGCTATGATTTAGGACCTTTTTAATGCTTTAAATTGTGGAAGGGCGATTTAAGACTTTTTAAGACCCCAAAAAATATTCAGGCTTTGCTCAGAAAGCCAGCAAAAATGCCAAATAAAATAAACATAAATCATAAAAAAAATTTGATTTGTACAAACCTCTTGCATGATGACAATGAGGACAGTGGATTGAAATCCAAATCAAAACTGAATGCATGTTAGCACACAAACCCGGTTTGTTTTTCAAATAGTTTCTAATATAACTAAGAACAGCTGTCTGAGTGTTGGTGCATCTGATAATATCTACAGTATTTGAGGCGTTTCATGCATGCTGTTTTTCATGCAGTAGCACCATTATGACACCTACTGGTTGCAATGTATAAATTACAGTGGATTAAACTAAAACATTTTAGGTCCAATTCAGAAAAAAAGATGCAAAAGGAGTGATTTTTTCTCTCATTTAATTAAATGATTTAAATATATACACATATAAAACTTGAACATAAAAAAAAAAAACTTTTTTTTTTTCATATGCAAATAGCAGCTGCTACATTGCACATTTCAAACATGGATTTTGGACACCACATCTTCAGCTTATGAATATCTTATGTTACGTAGCAGATGACTCATAGTCTCATAGATAAGTGCCGTTTTAAACTCTCAAACGTGAAATAAAACAACACTGGCTTGTTCTAGGACAACATTAGCAACATGTTCAGAGGATGAAGCTGGTGAACGGACTAGAAACGCTGAATTAGCAAACAAAACAAGAAGAAACCGTTATGATACAACAGCAGAACGTCAGTCGCTCAAACACAGTTGACCAAACTCGCCTGTTCCTGTCTCTGTTTGTCCACGGCGCGCTCCATCGCTTTCAGAAAACCCTCGACTGTCAATGTGGAGGACTGGAGACAGAAGAGTTGACGTGATCACAACAAACAAAGACTAAACTGCATATTTAAGCTCTGCTGTAAAAAAATAAACAGATGAAAGAAATCTGTGGTCTGTGATGCACATTGTATATTAATGCACCAACTTAAGTCAGGACACTGCAAGCTTGCTTTTGCACGCACTAGTCAATTTTTGAGATTTTGTACTATTTTGCTTCCATAGCATGTCTTCTTTCAGACTAGAGGAAAGAAAACATCCAAAATACACATTTAAGTATCTGTATAAGTGTCTTTAGATTTAAATTCCAATACATATCTTTAAATGCCATGGGATTTGTTCTCTAGAGTTTTTTTTTAATGTATATATACACATAACATTCACCTGGTTTATGCGACATTTTAATCCTAAAAACACGGTGTTGTTGTTTTTTGGCTGTTGACAGTATTTTCTGATTAATGGAGTGATGAATATGAGACATTCAAAATATCTTTAATTTTAATATCTCAACAAAATGAGACAAGAATTTTTAACTTGACTTTATCCTATGTTCAAATTTGTGCATATTGCATTAGATAATGCCTAGATTCATATTATTACCTGTACTGGGGCTAACACGTTACAAGTACTGCAAGTTGCGTAATCAGATTACTTTTTCCAAGAAACTAGTCAAGTAACACATTATTTTTTAATTTACAAGAAAATATCTAAGTTACTTTTTAAAATACGTAACGACAGTTACTTTGTTTTCCCAATTTCTTCCCATGTTGAGAGAAATTGAACTTTTTTTAATATTAAAAACAAACAAGCAAGCCCAGCCCAGATGGGAAAAAGAAAAAGAAAAAACGCAAAAGTAAAGTAACGCATTACTTTCCTTAAAAAGTAACTAAGTAACGCAATTAGGTATTTTTTAGATAGTAATGCAATATTGTAATTGTAAGTAACTTTCCCCAACACTGATTATTACAGAATTTTAATGGTCAAACAGTAACATTTCTTAAATGTGACTGTATTTGTACTGGTTGAAAAATATATATATTTTTTTATACATTTGTGTGCTGAATTATGTTGTGAATTCACTTACTGTATCCAAAAATAATGGTGAACTATTGCATATTTATATATAATTTATCTCTAAAAAAACTTGGTGATTTTTTTTGTGTGGCTGTCGACAGTATTTTCTGGAAGGATAAAAAGATGATATCCAAAATAAACACTAATATGTATAATAATGTGCTCTGGAAAAGTTCAATTAGATAATGCTTTGTTTGCATATTTAAACATAACACCTGAGAACACTTATGATACAAAACAATAGTCTTAATGTACTGTGATTAATCAACTTGCCTTGCTTGTCAACCATAAACCTGATGATAGAATTAGTCTAATGAACAATATTACTTATTGAAGAATTGTTTATTCTGATTATTATTAATAATAAATGCTGTTGCCATCCTTGCATCACAGCAATAACCCACTCAAGGTCATGCACTGCAGTGCTTTACCATGCTTTAATACTAAAAACATCACAAATAACATTCTACACAGACGAGTACCTTTCCATAGAGCGCATGAGCCAGAAATGGGATTTTCCTCAAGGCTCGTCCACTGAGTCCCACACTCCTCCTGTGCAGAAAGAGACACTCGTGAAGATCTATTCTCTGAGACTTTCAGTACTAGTTGCATTAAAAGCAAACACTCACTGGGCGAGGTTCCTCAGGGTTAAGCTCAGACGGGTCACGTCGCTCTCCATGAAGTTCATGGTGCCCAGTTCCTCCAAACTCAGCAGCTGCTGTCTGGGGTAGATGATGTGACGCTGCAGGGAAAGTTCAGATCGACACTGTTGTGTTCAGCAGAAGAACAGAAACGTTCAATAGTTAAAGGAACTGAAAACACGCTCACCTTCATGAGTTCCTCTAGACAGGACAGATAGATGTGGAATATGGCGCTGGCGCTCGGGGGGCCGATGTACTGCTTTATATCAGCTCTGTCCACAAAGGCCAGATCGATCTTTTCTGTGACGTTGGATGTGGTGAGGATGACAACATTTGGGTGCCTGAATCAGCGAAACACAAGGTTTGTATTAATTGCACATGAACCCATCCATTATATGATGTATTTCAACATGCATTTTGCATTAAAAGGAGGGCAAGATGGCATCAGACGGTGGAATAGGTTATTATATTATGATGAAAGACTACAAAAATAAACCTTTATTTATTGAAATATCCTTTACAATGAATCATGCACAATAAGAGCAAGAAGGTGCATTAAGTAACTAGTCATTCTGATTTCAAGCATGCCTCTGTAGATGAAAGTGAGCGGAGCAGAACAGATGAAGAGGAACTGACCGTTTGATCTGGTCGAGCTGGGTCAGAACTGAATTGACCACCCTAATAGCGTCAGATGGCTCTGTTCCTGCTTGAGCGGCGCTCCGCGAGGCTGTGAGACTCTCCACCTGACGAACACACATTATTAACCCTCAGAAACTCAGGGGAGCAGAACTGCAATGTTTGTATACAGCAAACTTTCACTAAATACACAGCTTGCTTAAGTCACAAAATGCACGATTTTTAACACTTTTAACACATTTATACATTTACAAAGAAATTGGTCGACATTTAATAATATTTTATTTTATTCCAATATTTTGTTATTACTTTTATTTATATTTTATTATTATATTATATAATATATATATATATATATATATATATATATATTATTTCTATATGTCTAGTGATGGAAAAAAAATAAATGCACTACAATTTTGAACATACAGAAATTTGAGACCATTTTTCGAATTGTACAAACAATGCAGCGCTGGGTCAAATTTTTTTTTCCTGTTTTTTTTCTGTTCGATGAATGGCACAAAAATGTAAATTTTTAGGCAGTTTTCCAAGCTCATTCATATAACAACAAATTAATTTTTTTGTATTAAATTACATTAAGTGGTATTGAAATTACTATATTCTATTTAAAATATGCTTTAATAATATCATTACAGTATTTCAATGGTCAAATAGCAAAATTTCTTAACTTTTCATGACTGTATTTTAAGTGGTTGAAATAAATTATTTTCCAAATAAATTTTTGTGCTCAATTGTGTTGTAAATTTAAAACTTTCACTTACTGGGTCTATAAAATTGTGGTGAAATATTGCATATTTATATTTTATTTACTTCTAAAAACATTGAGAAAATTTTTTCTGGTGATTTATAGAGTGATAGAAAGAGATATCTAAAATACTCTTACATGTCTAATATGTTCCGGAAATGTATGCACAAATTAGTGCATATTTAATAAGATAATGCCTCATTTGTGTAAATTTTGTTTAAACAAAAAAAATTGCGAAAACTTGTACTAAATACCCAGAGCTGCATTTTTCCAAATTATTTTGCTTATCAATTTTGCCTAAACAAAATGATTTTTATAACTAATGGTTTGTTAAAGGATGAAAAAACAATGAATATCAAAATATCAAAGCTGTTTTGGAAAAATTGTGCTGGAATTGAAACCAAGCAACCAATAAAAGTGATTTCACTCAGACTCAATTCTAATCAAACGATCATTCATTAAAGGATGTGAATTACAATGTTTCACCATGAGCTGCTTCGTTGTGCCACTATCACTGTAAAACAAGGGTTCTTGTGGTTTATCGCTTTTATTAACCAGTCTAAAGTGGTCTGATTATCTTAGCTGGTTTTGGGAGACCGGTCTGAACAGCTGTTATGTGCCCAAAACTCCTCTAAAACCATCAGTCTAGAGACCAGATTTAAGAGCCAACAAACCACCTTAGACTGGTTTAAGTGGTTTTGTTAAGCAAGGGTGAGTCAAATGCAACAAAATAAAAGACATGAGTGAACATTAATGATGTAAAAAACAGAGAACCTCATCTATCAGGACAAACACCAGGGCATCTTTATCATCGATGAGCTCCTGGATCTTCTGAAACATCTTTGTGACCAGTTTCCCGCTCTGTAAAAGCAGTCAGATGTTAATGAGGTTTCAGACACGGATCTGAGGAAGCGTTTCAGAGCAGACGGATCTAGAGACGGACCTCTGAGAACCACTTGGAGAAGAGGCTGTGGCTGTTGATCTCCACGAACTGGCTGTGTGCATACCTGTTTAGAGCGGAAACACACAAATAATGATGACACGGGACGCCCAGCAGCTGCCTTTTTGATTTTATGAAGGTGTCTCACCTGCCAGACAGTCTGATGGAGAGTTTCTGGGCAAGTCCTTTACACAGAGACGTCTTCCCTGTGCCAGGCGGCCCTGAGGGGTTAGGAAAGACACGCAACTGTATAAACATGGCAGAAGACAGAAACTGCTGAGCTTTCAAACAAGCTTTTATTGTCTTACCGTGAAGTAACACGACACGATTCCAGGCAATCAAATTGCTGTCGACGTTTCTGTCAGAGAAGAAAATTGTTGTCGAAACATAATCCAAGAGCTGGAGAGACAAAGTGAAGACAAAGGTCATGTTATGGGTTATATATGCTAGTGTAAAAAAATACAACATTTCAACAGATAGACAGGAATATGGACCAATGGGTGGTGATGGTCTAATAAATTGTTAAGCACTGTGTGTGTGTGTGTGTGTGTGTACTGTATATACACTACCGTTCATAAGTTTGGGATCAGTAAGACTTGTAATGTTTTTTAAAGAAGTCACTTCTGCTCATCAAGGCTGCATTTATTTGATCAAAAATACAAAAAAACAGTAATCTTACAAAATGTTATTACAATATAAAATAATGGTTTCTATTTTAATATCCTTTAAAATATAATTTGTTCATGTGATGC
>NW_015641054.1:119316-119977 GCF_001515625.1 Sinocyclocheilus rhinocerous | reverse complement strand
AATAAACCTTATAAACCTTTATTTATTGAAATATCCTTTACAATGAATCATGCACAATAAGAGCAAGAAGGTAACTAGTCTAACTAGTCATTCTGATTTCAAGCATGCCTCTGTAGATGAAAGTGAGCGGAGCAGAACAGATGAAGAGGAACTGACCGTTTGATCTGGTCGAGCTGGGTCAGAACTGACTTGACCACCCTAATAGCGTCAGATGGCTCTGTTCCTGCTTGAGCGGCGCTCCGCGAGGCTGTGAGACTCTCCACCTGACGAACACACATTATTAACCCTCAGAAACTCAGGGGAGCAGAACTGCAATGTTTGTATACAGCAAACTTTCACTAAATACACAGCTTGCTTAAGTCACAAAATGCACGATTTTTAACACTTTTAACACATTTATACATTTACAAAGAAATTGGTCGACATTTAATAATATTTTATTTTATTCCAATATTTTGTTATTACTTTTATTTATATTTTTAAGACTTGTAATGTTTTTTAAAGAAGTCTCTTCTGCTCACCAAGATGCATTTATTTGATGAAAAATACAGTAAAAACAGGCAAAATTGTGAAATATTATTGTAATTTTAAAAACTGTTTCTTATGTGTATATCTGTTAAACTGTAATTTATTTCTGTGATGCAAAGCTGAATTTCCAGCA
>NW_015641054.1:102522-119302 GCF_001515625.1 Sinocyclocheilus rhinocerous | reverse complement strand
TGATCAAATAAATGCAGCCTTGATGAGCAGAAGAAACTCCTGTAAAAACATTAAAAATAGTTCTGATCCCAAACTTTTGACCGGTAGCGTGTGTGTATATATACACACACATATATATATCAAACATGTATATCAAATGACCTCTGCTGTGATACAGGATTTTGGTTATACCGTCTATTTCTGCCAAGCCAATAAGCATAATTCTGCTACATAATTTAAGTAATTCCAAGATAACTGTGAATATGCTTGTCTTACTTGTGTTTTGATGCCTTCCTCATAAATCAAGCTTTCCCAAATGCCATGAAACTCAGCTGGAAGACATGAAGAAGAAAATGATGAGGCTGATGTTGTAGTCTTATACTATGTAGCTCTCTGGAACAATGTACTGTGTATAAGTGTGTTTGTTTTTTCATGCCTTTTTTGTGGTGAAAACCATACTTTAGATTAACATTTAATTAAGACCCATTTGTGCCATAAAAATTTAATTTGGATTAACTTCGATTAAAAACATTTTCAATGCTGTCAAAACAATAAAAAGATTCTCAGGAAAGTAGAAATATTACAATCACATAAAATATATTTTTATTATTTATTATTATTTTCCAATTTTGGTTAAAGTTTTAGTAATTTAGTTGTGTTTTTTTTGGACTTTTAAGTAGTTTTGTTTCTTTACACATGTCTATATAGTTCAATTAATTGTTATTTCAGTTTTAGTTCATCAAATTAATATGAGAAACGTTTCCTTTCAGGTAGATTAAATGTTTTTTATAAAATAAAAAAGTTTTAGGTTTAGTTAACTATAACCCTGACACAGAAGAGCATTGACTCAAATAACTATTTTTAAGGGAACAGTTAATGCAAAAAAGAAAATTCTGTTGTTATTATTTTATGCCTCCATGTCACTCCAAACCTTATTATCATTTTATTTATTTTTTTCCAGTGAAACAGACAATTACATATTAGGTAAAATATTTAAGCTGCTATTTTCCATTCAATTCTATTCTATTTGAAATGGATGCAGATTTAAACTGACAAGCTCAAAAAAGGACAAAAAAACATAAGTTAAAAAAACCATAAGTATTAAAAATCTATTTGCATTATATTACAGACATAATAACAGCATACAGGTTTGGAACAAGTAAATAATCACAGAATTCTAATTTCTGGGTGAATGATTCCATTTAAGGAATCGTTGAATCTGATTTGCATTAAAAGGGGCGTGTCATGCATAATCACCTGCTGGGAGGAGCCAATGATTGGCAGCCGAAAGCTCCTCCTCCTCTTCCAGAGCAAGCATGCTCGGACTGTCATCATTCAGAGAGAAAATATGGATACAAAGGTTGTGAACCTTCAGATCCACAAGCTGTAGGATATAAAAGAAATATCACACCCATAAACCTCAAACTAAAAAAATAACATGTAAAAACTCCTCAAAACAGATGCATTAGACATTCCAAAATTCAGTATATGATATGTGACCCTGGAGCACAAAAGCAGTCTTTAGTCGCTGGGGTATATTTGTAGCAATAGCCAACAATACACTGTATGGGTCAAAATTATCGATTTTTTTTTTATGCCAAAAATCATTAGGATATTAAATAAAGATCATGTTCCATGAAGATATTTTGTAAATTTCCTACTGTAAATATATCAAAACTTAATTTTTGATTAGTAATATGCATTGCTAAGAACTTCATTTGGACAACTTTAAAGGAGATTTTCCTCAATATTTAGATTTTTTTGCACCCTCAGATTCCAGATTTTCAAATAGTTGCATCTCGATCAAATATTGTCCTATCCTAACAAACCTGAGATGGTGTATAAATCTCAATTTCAAAAAATTGACCCTTATGACTGGTTTTGTGGTCCAGGGTCACAAATATAAAGCAGAATGTTCACAGATGACAACGAAAATCTGTAATTACTTTTGGACCCGTTAAATCCGCTACACTGACCGACTCCACATTTTTGGCTAGAAATTCATCATCAAACTCTGTCCATGTGTAGGAGCCTAAAACGGTGCTGTGTCGATCCAGCAGTGACAACACATGCGTCCTCACCTCAGACCTCTTAGCTGTGCTGCAAACACAAATTCACACCGTTTAAAACATGCAGGTAAGTACAGACATTAGAAACTCATTTTACTTCAGAAAAGTGAAAAGGATATTCAATGAGGAAAAAAAGTAGGGTGAGAAACAACTGGATGAGGGGGGAGTGTCTGCAAAAATAACAGAGGTTTGTGACGTCAACATAAAAGAAAAGTTGTTTTTGAGACCGTTATTGCATTTCGATATACACTGGCGGTCAATGTTTTTAATAATTATGTTTTTGTTTTTTTTTGCTCACCAAGGCTGCATTTATTTGATCAAAAATACACTAAAAATTGTGAAGTATTATTACAATTTAAAACAACTGTTTTCTATGTGTATATCTGTTAAACTGTAATTTATTTCTGTGATCAAAGCTGTATTTTCAGCATCATTACTCCAGTCTTCAGTGTCACATGATTCTTCAGAAATCATTCTAATATGCTGAGAAACATTTCTGATTATTATCAATGTTGAAGACAGTTGTGCTGCACAATATTTTTGTGGAAACCGTGATGCATTTTATTTTTCAGGATTCACAGATGAATAGAAAGTTCAAAAGAACTGCATTTATTTGAAATAGAAATCTTTTGTAACATTATAAATGTCTCTACTGTCGACTTTTAATCAATTGAATGCATCCTCGCTGGACAACATTTTCATTTCTTTTGGAATGACTGTGAAACTAAATGTGAATGTGAAACTAAATCAGTGTCTATTCATCCTATAGAATAATGCAGTTCATTAAATCATGACTTACCTCTGAGATTTGACATGAACTTCTATGTGCACATCAGGGCGGATGATGCCGACATCAGTCATGTGATGGTCAGAAATGTCCATTACTCAAACTGCTGTTGACTGAAAAACACACAGCACACAGTCTGACAACAAAGAACAATCTACACAACGCCAAATTCAAATGTGGTGTAACCAGGTGACATAAACAATATCACATATGTGACCCTGGAGCACAAAAGAAAAAAAAAAGACTCTTAGGCCTGGTTTGTTGTGGTCCAGGGTCACATTTATAAATAAACCCTTTGGCAACCTCGCAGAAACTAGCAAACAGCTAATTAATACGCAACCAATTAGCAAGCGATATTTAACCCCACAGTAACAGTAACAATAACAGTGTGCCACTGTATTCTTTATGCGATCACGCAAACATGGTGTCTAATTAGGGAGCTCACTACATTTTGAAACGCAGCCTTGATTGTCGTAAACATCACGCAGGATCTCGCGAATCAAATAACGAACGGAAAATTTGTTTTCTGATTTCTTGGGTCTACTGATGTTTATTTTGTTAACTGTCATGTTTATTAACAGATAAAGTAAATGAAGAAAGCAGGGTAGAAATAAACACACTCACCTCACAACAGCGACAGACAAACTCGAACTTACCGCGCTCACGCTGACGTCAGCCTGCCCCGGAAACGACACCGCCTGAAACCGGAAGTTAACCGGAGCTGCTAATGTTGTTGTTGTCGCTGTTGTGTCGAAGAACGGCAGCGAGACAGAAATACGCGAAATCTACAAGATTAGACCTGATTTTTCCACATAAATAAGGGCAAAAATGGGGAAGAAGCACAAGAAACACAGACCCGAGTGGAGAAAGGTTGAAGGAGGTAACGGTAAAATGTTAGATATGCATTTGAAAATCGCTTTAATTCATTCTAAGTGTTCTGCAAGTCTGTGTATCATTCCAAATAGTCTATAAATACATGATATATCTGTTTTCATTCATACAAAAACACACAAATAATACATTTTAATTCATGATTATTTCTTTTGGGCGTTGTCTGAATCGTGAGGATTTTAATTTTTTGATTCTAAGGACCTCCATCCTAAAATATGTTTATTTTAGTTAAAAGAATTAACGGTTTATTTATAAATTTAATAAAATGGGTTATTTAATAATGGTTCTTTTGATAATAATGGTCTAATTATTATTGTAATAAAATGTTTTATTTAGTTAGTTTATAATGTTTTTTTAATTAAATAAATAATTGATTTATTATTGTTTTGTTTATTTTATTTACATTTGTTACCCTATTTTGAAAACCCCTGGTCTAAACGATTATCGTAAAGGAAATACACACCTCTAGAGGGTTTTTATTGCTGTATTTAGTTTAACAGGACTATCAGGGGGTATTTTGTTGTATTTAGACTATAGTGGGTTTGATCTTGTGATGCTCCTTGTAGAAGTAAATGAGAAGTTCCTCCAGAACAGCAGAATAATGTCATTAAGTCCGTTCATGTACCAAATAAATCTTCCATTTCGAACGGACTCTTGATGGCTTTGTGTGTGGTTTTTCAGACTACGAGGACAAACCCCTGGATAAACCCCTGAAGCTGGTGCTCAAGGTGGGCGGCAGTGAAGTGACCGAGCTCTCCGGATCCGGACACGACTCCAGTTACTATGACGACCGCTCTGACCACGAGTGGGAGAGGCACAAAGAGAAGAAAAAGAAGAAGAAGAAGAAATCGGAGAAAGAGAAATACGTAGATGATGAGGGTAGGAGGAGGAGGAAGGTGAGTGAAAGAGCGACTCTTAAACACTCATATTTAGACATCGAATCGTGTAGTCCATATTGTGCACAGTATGAGAATATTCAAGATGCATATTCATCATATCGGATGAGCTAATACCTCTACGGAAATGTGCAAGGCTGCATGGAATACTGTATCACACAATGCAATGCTTTTGACCTTTCCAGTGTGATGAGTGAACCGGAAGTGATATTTCAGGCTATCTCTTCCCTTATAATTTGAGCGGACTGCCAAAAGTTAAGACATTTTTACACAAAATCGGATTCAGAATGCAGTAACTAATTTCAAGAGAATAGTTGGATGTTACTTGATGAATTAAACATGTAACATAATGCAACGTAAACCTGAAAGAAAAAAAATACAAACTATATAGACATTTAAAAACAAAAATAACAAAAGCACACAACAAAATTGCTAAAACGTTAACAAACATTATACTGAAAATGGAAAATCTAAAAACAAATGCTAATTCAAACTATTAATAAAACTATAATAATATTTAGTGTTATGAAAATAACACTGGTTCCACCAGGGATGTAATAGTTATTTTTAAGTAACATTTTTGTTACTTTTAATAAACTTCAACAATAACTGAAATAAAATTGAAATATAAATAAAACTTTTTTTTTATTTCAGCGAGTTGCCAAAACAACATTTATCTTTGTAAATGTAGTTTAACTTAATGCACTAAAATTGAAATAAACATTAATGAAAAAAAAATATATAGACACATTTTATAATTAAAAAAAAACTAAAAATGACAAAACACAACAAAATTACTAAACAAATTAAAATGGAAATGCAAAATAATTCAAAATATATATATATAAAAAAAATTATAATAGTATCTCAGTGATACTAAAATAACACTAGATTGCAAAGGCAAAAACCACTCACATTTTTTTTTTTAAATCTAGTTACTTACCTTTCATCTTACAAATGCTGTATGTATTTGATCCAGGAGGAGAAAAAGAAAAAGCGTGAGAGAGAGCAGTCAGAAAACGCTGCCAGTGCACCAGTGGAGCCGTTCACCCTGCCGAAGCCCGTGGAGGTAAAGCCATCGAAAGCCTGCGTTATGATGATGATCCAGAGGATAAATGTGACCCTGGAGCACAAAACCAGTCATAAGGGTCAATTTTTCGAAATTTAGATTTATACATCATCTGAAAGCTAAATAAATAAGCTTTCCATTGATGTATGATTTGTTAGGATCGGACAATATTTGGTCGTCAAATGACGTTCTTAGCAATGCATATTACTAATCAAAAATTAAGCTTTGATATATTTACAGTAGGACATTTACAAAATATCTTCGTGGAACATGGTCTTTACTTAATATCCTAATGATTTTTGGCATAAAAGAAAAATCAATAATTATAAGACTGGTTTTGTG
The DNA here is from genome assembly GCF_001515625.1 of Sinocyclocheilus rhinocerous. Classification (NCBI taxonomy): domain Eukaryota; kingdom Metazoa; phylum Chordata; class Actinopteri; order Cypriniformes; family Cyprinidae; genus Sinocyclocheilus; species Sinocyclocheilus rhinocerous. The sequence continues at coordinate 113,269 of NW_015641054.1, read as the reverse complement.
GTCCAGGGTCACAATTAGTTAGTTGAGTGCTGTTGCTAAAGGAACGTTGTGCCACAGGTGCTTCCAGAGGAGAAGAAGCGGAAGCGGGACAAATTCGAATCGGAATCAGAAGCAGATGAATTTCATCCTGGAGTGAAAGTAGAAGTGGAGCAGCAGGCGGATCGGCCCGTACGAGCCTGTCGAACTCAACAAGGTACAACTATATTCCAAATTTTATGAAAATGATAAGGGCCTGCCTATTAGTTAACATTAGTAAATGCATTAACTAATAAGCAATACATTTGTTACAGTAATTATTCATTTGTTAACATTAGAGGCTGGGACTGTAAATAGTGTTCTGTGCTCGTCTGTGCAGACAAAGACAGAACAGTTAGCATGTTTTGCTCAAACTTTCGCCTTGGCATTAGAACTAGTACATGTTGTCGCTTGCGAAATCAAATGACGGCGTCGTGGGTGGAAACTTACAGATTAAGGGGCTCTAATATTATAATGAGATCCCTGCCACGTCACCAAGGGAGCGAAATCAGACGCGCTCGTTTTCTCAGACGCTTGCAGAAAAAGGCTTCCCAAAACAAAGTTACTGGGTTAATCTTTTTCACGTTTCCTTGGTTGGTAGATGCACCGGAGACCTGATTATAGCACTTAAAACCTGGAAAAGTCAGATTTTCATGATATGTCACCTTTAATAAAAAGAACTGTTCAAGTACATTAATATTAACAGATACAACGTTTAAATTTAATAATGTATTAGTAGATGCTGAAATTAACATAACACATTAAAAGTATTTTTCATTGTTAATTTGTTTACTGATATAGTTAACTAATGGAACCTTGTTGAAAAGGGATTTATTGAAAAATGATATATTGAGTTATGATTGCATTAGTGTTTTTTGCCTCTATTTTGAACAAAGCATACTAAAATGTACACTTACAGCAGTTTTCACTTGCTTAAATTCAAATTAATAGGTAACAGTTTACAATAAGGTCTAGTTAGTTCATGTTATTTAATGCATTAATTGACAAGTACCAATACATTTTGATACAGTATTTATTATCTTTGTTACCATTAAATACAGTTAATAAAACACGACTGTTCATTGATAGTTCATGTACATTAAATAACATTAACAGATGTTTGATTTTAATAATGTACTAGTAAATGTCAAAAGTAAAATGAACTAAGATTAATAAATGCTTTAGAAATATTTTTCATTATTCGTTCATTTTAACGAATGCAGTCGACTAATAAATAAAAAATAAAACCGTATTGTAGTGTTACCATGAAAAGAAATATTGAAAATAAAATTCAAATGATTAAATTATATATTTAGATAAAATATAAGTTTTCTTTGGCTCCGTTTCGAACAAAGTGTTGTAAAATCTACGCTTTCAGCAGTTTCCGATTCCTTAAATTCAAATAAATTCCGTTTCAAATTCATGAATTAAACAGCTGTTTAAAAGACATTCTCAGTTCAGTTCTGAATGATGCACAGCCCTGGTATCCATCAAAACAAATCACAAATGACTTACAAATGATTTTTATTTTTATGTCTGTCCTTTTGTTTTTTTCCTAGAAAACGAATGCACCCCTCGCCAGCAGCTCTTGGAGCATTTCTTGCGTTTGCTTCAAAGGTGAGCCTCTGAAAAAGCAGATGGCGTTGTATTTCTAATCTTTCCTCATATCTGCATTATATAAGGACAGTCTTTCTGTCTCGACAGGAAAGATGCACACGGATTCTTCGCCTTCCCGGTGACAGACGCCATTGCTCCAGGATACTCCATGATAATCAAACATCCCATGGACTTCAGCACAATGAAGGACAAAATCGATGCAAACGAATACAAAACTATCACAGAATTCAAGGTACACAAGTGTCCTGCTCTTTTTATCTTCGTTTGTCTTCATATTAGAAGACTTTTAACTATAAAAGTGTAACTGATTTCGATCTGATGTGTGACTCTCCAGGCAGACTTCAAGCTGATGTGTGACAACGCCATGGTTTATAACCGACCGGAGACGGTTTACTACAAGGCCGCTAAGAAACTTCTCCACACAGGATTCAAAATGATGAGCAAAGTAATATTTTTTTGGTTATTTTCTGCCTTTGTTGTTCATCCTCCAGTTCATCCGTGCCATCATTCCCATTAGATTCGGATGCGTGTGGTTATCGTAATCTAAATACTTGGGTACAGTGTTGGGGGTAACGCATTACAAGTAACGCGAGTTACGTAATCAGATTACTTTTTTCCAAGTAACTAGTAAAGTAACGCATTACTTTTTCATTTACAAGAAAATATCTGAGTTACTTTTTCAAATAAGTAACACCAGTTATACTTTGCTTCCCATTTATTGATTGAAAGCTCTCCTGTCCCCTTATTGAGAGAAATCAGGAGTAAGATGTTACTTTAGTTCTAGAATAAATGTGAACATGCATTAATTCATCTCACTCACTCACAAAAAAAAAAAGATTTAGTTTTCCTCAAAATTAATACAAACAGAATATGACTCAAAGCTGCAATAATTAAATATGTTAAATAATACAAATATCCTTTATGTATTTAATCCCATTTTATTAACCAATTTGCTGCTGACCTTCGATGATCCAATTTTATAGTATGATTCAACCATACTAATAAGCAAAAATTACACAAGATAAACTAACATTTCTTCTTCTTTTTTTTTTTATTGCTGAAGGGTGTTGAACTTTCTTCTTCTGTGTATACTGTACAGACGTGAGTTTACATTTTCTTCAGCCTGAGGCTTTTGGTGTGAAAGGGCTTTTATATTTGCCAAAAATAGAACTTTTTATATTAAAAGTAAACAAGCAAGCCCCGCCCAGATTTAATAAGTAACGCAAAAGTAACGCATCGCATTACTTTCAATAAAAAGTAACTAAGTAATGTACAGGTGCATCTCAATAAATTAGAATGTCGTGGAAAAGTTAATTTATTTCAGTAATTCAACTCAAATTGTGAAACTTGTGTATTAAATAAATTAAATGCACACAGACTGAAGTAGTTTAAGTCTTTGGTTCTTTTAATTGTGATGATTTTGGCTCACATTTAACAAAAACCCACCAACAAATAAATTAACGATCTCACGACATTCTAATTTATTGAGATGCACCTGTAATTAGTTACTTTTTTAGGGAGTAACGCAATATTGTAATGCATTACTTTTAAAAGTAACTTTCCACAACACTAACTTGGGTACAGGGTTATTATAGTTAACTAAAACTAAAAGCATAAAAAAATGTTTTTTTTGTTAGTTGACATAACATATATGTAACTTTAATAACTAAAACTTATTTTATTTCAGCTAGCTGCCAATGCGACATTTCTCAATTTCATTTAGTTTAACTAAAGTAACTCAAACTAAATAAACTAAAGCTAGTAAATAAAAATATATAAATAATAGCAATGACAAAAACACAACAAAATTACTAAACTTTTACTAAAATTAAAGTTAAAACAGAAAATATAAAAGATAAAATCTGATTCAGAATATATACAAAAACTATGAAACTAGTAAAAATGCTTCTTATTGTGTACTTTTTAAATTAAATACAATATTTTCCATTACAAATGATATGATCAGGATAATAGTCAATATGATTTGGGAACGTTACAAAGAGCATTTTTTTGTTCATGAATGGAAGCTGACTTTTTCCACACCATCTGAAATATTAGGGAATTTTAAAGTTGTGATTGCAAAGCCTGAAACTTTCATAAGACAAAATTAATAAAAATGTATTTTAATAAAAATTTATAAATTAATTTAAAAATCTTAAAATTTTCAAAAATATCAAAAAGTGGTGGAAAAGTCTGTTAAATATATTAAAATTATTATTGAATATATAATAGGGTATAATATATCTTATGTAGTTGCAAAAAATAATATTATATTATATTCTGTACATTAAAATAGAATTTAAGATGATACTTAAATGTATAGATTTTTTTCTTTGTGACCTAGAAATAGTAAAGCAGAATTTATTTATTTTTTCCTAATTTAATAATTTTTCCAAAATCCTAAAGCTGTTTGTTTTTAGTATTAGATGGGACAAAGATCCCAGACTTGAATCACCACACTGTTATTTTATTGCATTAGTGAGATTTTTCTCGAGTGCTCTGTGCATTCAGAGACGAGTATTTGCACCATCCAATCACTTTCTTAATTTCAGTCCATCCCGTGTTGGATGTCCTGCGTCTCCCATCCTCATGGCCAGCCTAAGACCTCCGCAGGAGGAGTAAATGGGTGCTGTGTTGCTCTATTTGTGCTCTGTTCACAGGAGCGGCTGTTAGCTTTGAAGCGCAGCATGACGTTTATGCAGGACATGGATTTCTCTCAGCAGGCTGCCATTTTGGGAGATGACCACATCACGCCTGAGGAACCGGTGACGGAGATCCTGCCGATCCACACGGAGTACCCCAAAAAGTCCAAGAAGCAGCCTGTAAAAGAGCCTATCATCAGGTAAAGCAGTGATCTGCAGCGCTTTTGAATGTTTCTCGTGTTTGTGAGTGTGTGATTGAGCCGATGTGTTGCTCGTCTAGTGATCTGTATGAGCTGGAGGGCAACGCCTGCAGTTCGACGGACAGCACGGCGGAGGAGCATGTGTTGGCGCTGGTGGAGCACGCGGCGGATGAAGCGCGGGATCGAATCAATAGTTTCATGCCGAACTCTAAGGTGCAGCCAAGCTGTAACCTCATGTTTCTTACACACACAAAGTTTTGCACGTGTTGAAAATCTGGGTACAACGTTTGAGTTGCGGGTCATGCCAAATATTATGGAAGCATAAGGGTAGCAACATTCATTTTGAAATGTAATATGCGAAATGGCAATGCTGTATGTAAAATGGCAATGATTTTCTGTATTTAAATGTATATTTTCCCGTACATATGTGACCATGGACCACAAAACCAGTCATAGGGGTACATTTTTCAAAATTGAGATTTATATTACATTTATATATATACATTTATACAAGCTGAATAAATAAGCTTTCCATTGATGTATGGTTTGATATTTATGGTGAGAAATTTACAAAATATCTTCATGGAACATGATCTTTACTTAATATCCTAATGACTTTTGGCATAAATGAAAAATGGATCATTTTGACCCATACAATGTATTGTTGGCTATTGCTACAAATATACCTGTGCTACTTATGACTGCTTTTGCGTTCCGGGCTCACATATGTTCAATGTTTAGTGCAAAATGAAAAATAAAATTAAATGTAAAATTAAATTATATAATTTTCATATGGAAGCATATGGGTAGCAATATTCATTTTGAAATGTAATATGCAAAATTGCAATGCAATATGTTAAAATGGCAATGTATTTTTGTATTTAAATTGATATTTTCCCATGCATATGTGCAATGTGTAGTGCAAAATAAAAAATAAATTATACTGTATAATTTACATTTGCCATTATATAAATTTAAATATAGAAATACATTGCCATTTTACATATTGCATTTCAAAATGAATATTGCAACGCATATGCTTCCATAAAAAATCAACACTACACAAAAAAGCAAGAGAGACATGTACAAGCAGAAAACATCTATTGTGGTTTGTCAGATACTAAAAAATATTAAATATGAAAAATTATGAACTCCTGTTTTGTTTTAAAAATAAATAAATAAATAAAAGTTCCTCCCTTTCTGTTACAAGTCAATTCGACTCAAAAATGAGCTTGACTTAAATTAACATCTGAGACCACTAGTGAAAACGCTTCTTATGTGTGTGCTTTTGTTTATTTAAATACAACACTTTTCATTACAAATTATATGATCAGGATGAAAGTCAACATGATTCGAGGACATTCCAAAGAAAGAGCATCTTTTGTTCATGAATGGAAGCAAGAACATCTAACCTTTTTAGGATTCCCATTGTCAGAAATATCATGCGATTTTAATATTTTGATTTCAAAGCCTGGAAAATTGATTAACATATAATCAAATCTATAAAACTGATATAAATGTCTATTAAATATGTTAAAATTATAATGTAATGTGTAATAATGTTTTTTTAAGGTAATGTTGCTTTGAATAAATCTTGCCCTTTTGTGACCTAGAAATATTAAAAAAGCAGAATCTTAAATATTTCTTCATTTTCCTAATTTTATTATTATTTTCTTAACTCTTATAACTGTTTATTTTCAAGATCAAATCGAGTGTGGGTCAAACTGAGGATTAAAATGAATAATTTATATAATTTCCTAATGCTTTAAGCTTTTAATAAGATAATATTCTCAGTTTAAATTAAATATTACATAAGCAATCAGCAGATTCTGTCTGGTCTGTACTATATGTTGTTCCCTCGACCACATCAGGAGTTGTGTAATGTGGTAGACTGGTTGTAGAAACAATGTTTATTGCAATATTACCATAGTTTATTGCCCCTAACCAGAACATTTGTTTTATTTTGCATGTAGATTGGGTACCTTAAAAAGGACTCTGAAGGTTCCCTCATCTACACTGTTGTTAATCAAGATCCTGAAGCAGAAGGTATGAGCCTCATACTACTTTATATAGCAGACTATATATATGTGTATAAAAATAGCTGAACCGGTAAACAATGAGGTGGTAATAATCACAATTATGCACAGTGTTTAGAAAATTAACCCTGTAAAGTCTGAAATATGAAATAATTGTCAGAAATTTTTATTTATTTTAATTGAAACAGTTAAATGAACCGTTAGACAAAACATAAAAAAAAAAACCTTTGTATGTGTGTTTATTGTTGAGTATCATATTTGATCCATCAGGCTTTTATGGCTCATATAGTATGATATAGTGACAATACAGAGGAAAAACAGCTCAAACTAAGCAAAATTTTTGTTCCAGATGATGTTTATATGGACAAAAAGATGAAATTGGGATGCTTGCAATGTGAATCAATGAGATCCTTATAACAGTATAGCAGATGCCTATATAAAATTATATAATTATCAGTCGTCACTCTATTTCTCCAATGATGTGTCTTAGTTAAATGATATTTAAATGATCTAAACATATGATGCAATGCAATCCAATGATGATTGAGAGATGAACAAATAAACGCTCCTCAAAAGCCTGATGATCAGATTTGGTACTCACTGATTTTTATAAAAAATATGATACAATAGGCTTTAAAGGGATAAAAATGTCACTTTATGTCAGAAAGGTTGCTGACTTTGTTGTAGAAAGTTTATCCAGAGCAATAATATCATGTGTCTGAAGGATATATGTGACCCTGGACCACAAAACCAGTCTTAAGTGTGATTTTTTTGAAATTGAGAAAATCTCCTTTAAAGTTGTCCAAATGAAGTTCTTAGCAATGCATATTACTAATCAAAAATTAAGTTTTGATATATTTACAGTAGAAAATTTAAAAAATATCTTCATAGAACATGATCTTTACATAATATCCTAATGATTTTTGGCATAAAAGAAAAATGGATAATTTTGACCCATACAATGTATTGTTGGCTATTGCTACAAATATACCCCAGCGACTTAAGACTGCTTTTGTGCTCCAGGCTCACATATTGATTATTGTTTACAGAGGAAGAGACTCATCCTATAGATTTGAGCACTTTGGCAAATAAGCTCATACCTGGACTGACGTCGCTGGGTTTTAAAGACGACAGGAGGCACAAAGGTAACATTTTCAAGCATTAATATTATTTGTAGGGTTTTGAGTCACATTATTGTCTCTAAAATGCTAGAAGAGTCAATAATTAAATCATGACTCACAACCAGAATCTTTGGTCTTTTTTTTGCATGTGACTGCCATTGCAAAGAAATTCTCTCCAATGAATCTGTCCTGTTGTTTGGTTTCAGTGACGTTCTTGAGCAGCGCGTACAACACTCAGACCCTTCAGAACAACTCCGTCTATCCTGACCTGCTTCCAGAGGAGATGAACATGCTGTACTCGGCTTACGGAGACGAGACCGGGGTCCAGTGTGCTCTCAGGTGTTTAGATCAAACCCGTGGATCGGCATTATTAAGCTGTTGCATTGGACTCTGTTGCTTGATGGGATTTTCTGTGTCTGCGCTTCAGTCTGCAGGAGTTTGTCAAGGGTTGTGGGAGTTTTACCAAAAGGCTTGTGGGTGATTTGCTGGATAAAATGACGGCTGGCGATCATTCGAAAGCCATCATCCAAATCCGACAGGTATTAAAATAAACAAAAATGTGTCTTTTGACCTGCTTCTTTTTATGGTTTTTAAACATTCTCAGGGTTTTGTGATCATTGACTATCAGCAACGTGCTTCTCTTCTGTTATTTTGTTTTTTGAAATAAATTTCTATTTGTATTCAACAAGGATTCATTAAATTGATCAAAAGTGACAGTAAAGACATTTATAATGTTACAAAAGATTTCTATTTCAAATAAATGCTGTTCTTCTGAAATTTCTATTCGTCAAAGAATCCTGAAAAATAAAATGTCACGGTTTACATAAAAATATCAGGCAGCACAACTGTTGTCAACATTGATAATAATCAGAAATGTTTCTTGAGCAGAAAATCTCAATAATAGATAGAGATTAGAAAATCTCAGCATATTAGAATGATTTCTGAAGATCACGTGGCACTGAAGACTGGAGTAATGATGCTGAAAATTCAGCTGCGCATCACAGAAATAAATTATATTTTATAATGTAATCGCATAACAGTTATTTTGATCAAAAGTGACAGTAAAGACATTTATAATGTTACAAAAGATTTCTATTTCAAATAAATGCTGTTCTTCTGAAATTTCTATTCGTCAAAGAATCCTGAAAAATAAAATGTCACGGTTTACATAAAAATATCAGGCAGCACAACTGTTGTCAACATTGATAATAATCAGAAATGTTTCTTGAGCAGAAAATCTCAATAATAGATAGAGATTAGAAAATCTCAGCATATTAGAATGATTTCTGAAGATCACGTGGCACTGAAGACTGGAGTAATGATGCTGAAAATTCAGCTGCGCATCACAGAAATAAATTATATTTTATAATGTAATCGCATTGTAAACAGTTATTTTACATTGCAATAATATTTCACAATTTCCTGTATTTTTGATCAAATAAATGCTGCCTTGGTGAGCAGAAGAGACTTCTTTCAAAAACATCTTCAAACTTTTAAACAGTAGTGTGAAATATTATATACTGCAAATGAATATATAATAAGTGTTTTTGTATTTCAGAAAAGAAACTTGCCGATTGATGACACTAAATCTAGTTTATGTGACATGCCGGTAAGAATTCTGTCTGTTATCTTTCATGCTGCAAGTTTCAAACCTCTTAAAGTGCCATTTGATGACATGTTCTCTGTGTTTCTATAGGGAACAGATGGAAGTGGCATGGAATCTGGTTCAGTGCTGGATTTCATGTCCATGAAGAGCTACCCAGACATGTCTCTAGATATGCTCAACACATTAGGTGAGTCGTATATCACACATCAGAACTTCCTGACTGTGCAGGTCATTGCTTGTGTTCGGTTTGCTGATAGCTTAGGGCTGGGCGATATGAGCAAAAATTCATATCTCGGTATTTTTTGGCTGATATACGGTATATATCTTGGTATTTTGTATTTGGATGAAACAAATAAAGTGAACGTAAGCATGTAGGCATATATTAAGTGCAAAAAAGGGTTAAAATCACATTACATTGTAACATTGTAACATTGCAATCTAAAAACAAAAATAATGCTTTTCAAGCACAAGAAGTTACATTTACTAAACTAAAAACGAAAATAATAAAAAAGCAGACTCCATTGAGTAAAAAGGCTGTTTTGATTACCCCATTACAATCACTTTACCGTTAGTGCTATCATACAAATACACTTACTTGTAGGTTTAAAATTCTACATGTCACATTTATTGTCCAACTACAAATATTTCAGCAAAATGTATATTGCTTCTATTTCATTGAGCTCCGTCTGTTTGGCACGCATGCACACGGCGGCGCTCGTTCTAAATGAAGTCTATGAAGTTTAGCGGAGAATCGCAAAGCAAAAGCTCATGCACTTCTGACAGCAAAATGGAAAGATTTCCATAGCTTTCTAACATTTACAGATGGAGAATATACCTGTGAAATGTAAGTAATGCATTCAGGAAAACACATTAAACACTGTCAGCCTCACACGCAGCCTTTCTGTCAGAGCCACTTTAAACTGAAACTATTAACTATAGGCTTCTATATCTTACTAAAGCCCTTCATATAAAGCTTGTCACATGTTTAGAACAAATTGTATTATGCACTTTCTCCGCAGCAGCTCAGTCTGTGTCCTCCCTAGATATTTTTTTCGGATGCGCTCGTATCAACTACTGTATATCGATATTAACAGTATTGCTTCATACCGTATCGCTTATAAAAAATATATATATCGATATACCGCCCAGCCCTGCTCTAGCTGATCATTGGTGTTCTTGTGATCTGCAGGTAAATGTGTGAAGAAGGAGCCGGAGCATGAAGACGGTCATCAGCAATTTGACGATGCAGCTAGACTCCTGCAGGAGTTCCAGGACGCAGCGGTGGACCGAGTCGGATCCCGACCCTCCTCCAATCTCTCGTCCCTGTCAAACACTTCAGAGAGGGATCACCACCATTTAGGTACTGAGTCATAGTTAGAATTTATGCATCACAGGCAGTGTTGTTGGGGAAAGTTACTTTTAAAAGTAATGCATTACAATATTCCGTTACTCCCTAAAAAAGTAACGAATTACGTTACTTAGTTACTTATTATGGAAAGTAATGCGTTAC
>NW_015641054.1:94965-101455 GCF_001515625.1 Sinocyclocheilus rhinocerous | reverse complement strand
CTCATTCTGACGGCACCCATTCACTGCAGAGGATCCATTGGTGAGCAAGTGATGTAATGCTAATATAATTTACAAATGAATAATTAAGATTTGTGAATGATCTGAACGAAGTACAGTATCATACACACCACAATGCATAAAGACCTTTGACATGGTTGTAATAAGAGCCTAACAAAAACCAACACAAGATTTATGATCCAAACATGTATAAATATAGCTGTTGTACATTAAACTGCAGTAGAAATGAGACCCGGAGCCCTCAATCACTCCAGTCAAGAGCTGCTCGAATCAGTTTGCGGCTGCCAGCATCAGCTTCACTACAACCCTCACTTTACGCTCTCACGGGCTTGTATTGTTCAATATAACTCCAAACAGATGGTCTACAGGCTGGAAACAGGTGAGATCTCTCAGCCTGAGCAGCTATAGAATCAAGAGCAACTCTCAGACTCAACCGCCTCATTCCATTCACTCTGTAATCAAACAGCACAGCAGTTCCTTTATCCCTGATGCCTCAAAACAGCCGTTGCTCATTTCTGGATTTGAAATCGATAGGATTTGTAGATCGATCACGGTACAAAGCGCTGGACTGTATCTGAATTGGGATATTCAAGATCTCCCTGCTGTAAATGCAACAAACAACTAATATTGATCAGCTGATCATTAAGTGAATTTGACGATACTCTGTGGAATCATTCGACGTAAAAGCAGTAAACAGATGCTGGGACAATCTGCGCTACTTTTTCTGTCCAGCCCCAGGGGGACGTTGTCACATGATCTGTGACTAAAGAGAATATAAAAGAGATTGTGACCTCCGGAGAGGGCAAACTAAAGACAAAAGAAAGCATTGAACCACAGTCTGAGGTGCCATTAGTCAGACTTATCTTCCTGGTTTATGCTATTGGTGCACATTTTAGCGGGAAATATCTGGTCAAATTCTTGCACTTCTTAAGCTCTTGACCTGGTCTTCTGTGCTTCTTAAACAGTCAGGGACAATAAAAACAAAGCCCTTGAGGGAAACATCACCAGGGTGCAGCTTACCACTTTGTATTTAATTTAAGGAATAGTTGTAGGAATGAAAATTAGCTGAAAATTTACTCATCCAAGATGAGTTTGTTTCGTAATATGCACAAATTTGGAGAAATTTAGCATTACATCACTTGCTAACCAATGGATCCTCTGCAGTAAATGGGTGCCGTCAGAATGAGAGTCCATAACTAGTTGTTAGATGCTTAATCGCTCAAAGAATTGAGATGATAAATACACTATGAGTTTAGTAGATTGCCGACATGTTCTCCAGACTGAGACCTTGCCCCAGGCCAGCAGCAGAGTGTCATAACTAGTGTTGGGGAAAGTTACTTTTAAAAGTAATGCATTACAATATTGCGTTACTCCCTAAAAAAAGTAACTAATTACGTTACTTAGTTACTTTTTATGGAAAGTAATGCGTTATATTACTTTTGCGTTACTTTCACGCTACTTTTTAAATATATGCAGGGCTTGATTGTTTTTAATATAAGAAGTTATATTTATTAAAGTAATGAATAAACCTCAGGCTGAAGCTAAAGTAAATTCACGTCTGTACAGTAGAACGCAGGAGAAGAAACACTCTTCAGCAATAAAAAAACTAAGCACAATTGTTAGTTTCTCTAAAGTCATTTTTGCTTATTAGTATGGTTGAACTGGATCATCAAGGTCAGCAGCAAAGATATTGGTTAATAAAATGGGATTAGATACATTTGTGTTATTTAACATATTTAATTATTGCAGGTTTGCGTCATATTCTGAGTTATATTTTAATTCATTTTGATGAATACTAAATCTGTTTTTTGTGAGTGGGATGAATTAATGCACATTCACATTTAGTCTAGAACTACAGTAACATCATGTTCACACAGTGCACACAACTCCTCTGCACTTCCGATTTCTCTCAACATGGGGACAGGAGAGCTGTCAGTCAATAAATGGGAAAACAAAGTAACTGGCATTTCTTTTTTGAAAAAGTAACTCTGATATTTTCTTGTAAATTAAAAAAGTAATGCGTTACTTAAAGTAATCTGATTACGTAACTCGCATTACTTGTAATGTGTTACCCCCAACACTGATCACAGGCATTCCTTTTTTGGGGGGTCATAATTTTGTGCAAAACCTGACAAGACCAAAAAAGTCAGTTCTATGAAATAATATTCAGAAATTTTTTTTTTTTTTTTATGGAACAGTTAATTGAACTTTTGAATATTTTTTTTTAATTCCAAAAGTTTGCATGTTTGTTTGTTTGTTTTTTTTGTTGAGTATCATATTTTATCCATCAGGCTTTTATGGAATATATAGTCTGATATAGTGAGAATATGAAGGAAAAAAACAGCTCAATTAAATTCAGAGGCCCAAACTGAGCAAAAATATGTGTCATATTTAGAATTTATTTATTTGTCATTGATAATTATAATTATTTATAATTTATTTATTTTTATTTATTTTTTGGGGTGGTAATTTTGTGCAAAACCTGACAAGACCAAAAAAGTAAGTTCTATGAAATAATAGTCAGAAAAATCTTTTTTTAAAAATTTTTTATGGAACAGTAAATTTAACTTTTAGACAATTTATTATTTAGACCAAAAAAGTCAGTTCTATGAAATAATAGTCAGAAAAATATTTTTTTTAATTTTTTTTGTGGAACAGTTAATTTAACTTTTAGACAATTTTTTTTTTTTTGTGAAAATCCCAATAGTTTGCATGCATGTTCTTTTGGTGAGTATCATATTTGATCCATCAGGCTTTTATGTCTCATATACGAGAAAATAGAGGAAAAAACAGCACAATTAAATTCAGAGGCCCAAACTGAGCAAAAATATGCAATTGGCTGCAGATGCTGATATTTATATAATGAAATTCTGATGCTTGTAATGTAAATCTATGAGATCTTTATAACAGTACAGCAGATATTGACATAAAATGATCTAAATATCAGTGCTCGCTCTATATCTCCAGTAATATGTCTCAGTGAGATGAGATTGAAATGCTCCAAACATATAATGCAGTGATTGAGAGCTGAAGAAATAAAGGCTCCTCAGAAGATGTGAGATGTTCTGGAGGCTTGTGAAGATCATTCCTCCGCTGAGGAACAGTGAAAGTAAAGCTTCTGGAAACAAACGCTCCTCAAAAGATCCTGAGGATCAGATTTGAGACGCACTGATTTCTCTAAAAGAGAATCAAGTAAAGCCGAGCTGCTTCAGTCCAGTAAGTGTCCATCTGGAAATATTGCTGACGTTTACTTGATAAAAATCAGATTTGACCGCTAAAAGACACGTGAAGCACCAGCTGAAGCTGGATGTTTGTACAATTACACTAACAGAGCTTTTACTGGAAAAACAATCAATCAGACAACAGAAGGCATGCAGTAGATTGTGTGACGTTTTGATCATGTTGATCATTTCGAGGCCTCTGCGTATCAAATATGATACAGTAGCTTTATAGGGTTAAAAGAAATCTTAATATTCTGCATATTAACCTGGTTTGTTTGCTCACTGTGATCAGGAAGTTCACCTCATCTGGGTGTTGGAGACCAGACAGAGATGGTTCAGGACCCGTATGAGTTTCTTCAGTCTCCAGAGCCTGGATCCACCGCTAACAGCTGATGTGACACTCAGACCGACACGCTGTAATTATGTGCTGTTCTAAAGGACTGAAGGCTTGTACAGATTCACTGCATCACGTGCTTGTTTTTAAATAAAAGGTCTGTGTCTGATTCCCTTTTTTATATGGTGGTTTAAAGCTGTTTTTTCTCCTGAGCACAGGTTTGATCTGCAGTAGTGCTTTACCTTAAACTCACGTTTATGTGTAGGTTTGCTTCTCTTTTTTATCTCGTGAACTTTAGGAAGTAGCACTTCACATCCTCAAAACCCTTTGTCCAAATATCACTGTGGTTCTCAAATGGTTTTGCTTCAGGAGTCATTTTAAATTCAAGCAGCAACCCAACAAAGTGACAGAATTGCTTAGTGCACAAAACTAAAAACAAAAATGCCAAACGTTGAGTGTTGCACAGAGAAAGAAAATGAACGGGGTGGAAATAAATATCTAAAGTCATTGCTTAATGCAGGAGTGATGTGAAAAAAATTAATAAAAATTCACAACGTTCACTTCATTGTGATGTGATAAAAGGCAAGTTTAAATGTATTTAAAAGGTTACAAAAGAAAATAAAAAATGTTACATTGTTATCTGTAGTATGCAGCACAGTGCGTATTCATTAAATGCACAGCTAAAAGCAAATTAAAAATTGTGAGTTTAGTATTGCATGCATTCAATTAAGATATGAAAATGTTCTGCATATTTGCCTGCAGTGCTGAACTCTCACATGCATTCATAGAGAGCTCTCATTTGCATTTGGCTTTGCATATCCTAGTGGTCACTAGGTAACAGTTAAAATCTTCCACCCCTGACAATTTCCATGTTCTGTAGTTTTATTGTATTCACATTGTTTGAACTTTTCCGTATTGGATTACAGTCAAACAATGGTTCACACTTTTTAGAAGTTTTAAATCCACTTTCATGATTGAGTTTCCTCTTAAATGTTTTCTTTTCCTTCTTGCGTTGATTTGTCGTTGTTTATATGCGCTTTAAAAAAAAATAGTGGAATGGTCAAAAGTGTGAAAACGCACGTTCACATTTTAGCTTCCACAATCTGTTTAATATTCATAAGCTGTTCGAAGCCAGAGCAGCGTGATCTATTAATATTCATGAGCTGCCGCTCGCCATTGGAAGGCTCCTTGGTGTGACGTACGCATGACATAATTAATATTCAACAGTTACGCTTTCGCTGTAGTGGTTTGTATTCAGTCAGATGCGCACCGCGGCTCCCGAGGGAAGATATTTTATCCTATTTAATAATTAATACTTTAAGGATTTAACATGGCACGTGAGATATTTTAGCGTTAAAATAGGATATTAAACGCCTTCAGACTGGATAATGGCTTTGAAAACGACTCTTCTGCCGTATAGTGGACTGTGAAGGAGATGATGAAGAAATCAATGGATCAGCAAACTGTATCCAAGAGATCCAAATGATCAACAACAGATGTTTTTCCAGGGAAAACTGCTGGAAGCTGTTCAATGACGAATGTAAGTGGCTTTTTATTCATGCTTGTGTGGAAAATTGATTGATTTTTTATTATATTTCTATTATATATGGTGTTATTAAAAGTTAAATAACGTAGCAGCGGTTTTATTCTGTGTGAAAAGGTAATAGTTAACGTTGTTATTCATACAACAGTTCCTGGTGCATTGGTTTTGTGTAAGTTACTCATTATTAGACTGTTTTCACTAATGTTTGAGTCCCTCAGAGCTTCTTCGGGTTGCATTTATGATGACATTTGCTAGGCAACACAATATTTCTGTTCGTGTTCAACAGGAACAGCTCAGCAGGACTCCACCTTGTGCTTTACAAAGATAATTAATATTCAACAGTTACGCTTTCGCTCTAGTGGTTCATATTTTATCCGCTTGAAGTAAGAGGTGCACCGCTGCTCGCGTGGGAAGATATTTTATCCTATTAATTGACGAATAATGAACATTTTAAGGATTTGATATGCTACATTAGATATTGTAGCGTTAAAATAGGATATTAAACACCTTCAGACTGGATAATGGCTTTGAAAACGACTCTTCTGCCGTATAGTGGACTGTGAAGGAGATGATGAAGAAATCAATGGATCAGCAAACTGTATCCAAGAGATCCAAATGATCAACAACAGATGTTTTTCCAGAGAAAACTGCTGGAAGCTGTTCAATGACGAATGTAAGTGGCTTTTTATTCATGCTTGTGTGGAAAATTGATTGATTTTTTTATTATATTTCTATTATATATGGTGTTATTAAAAGTTAAATAACGTAGCAGCGGTTTTATTCTGTGTGAAAAGGTAATAGTTAACGTTGTTATTCATACAACAGTTCCTGGTGCATTGGTTTTGTGTAAGTTACTCATTATTAGACTGTTTTCACTAATGTTTGAGTCCCTCAGAGCTTCTTCGGGTTGCATTTATGATGACATTTGCTAGGCAACACAATATTTCTGTTCGTGTTCAACAGGAACAGCTCAGCAGGACTCCACCTTGTGCTTTACAAAGACAAAATGTTGACTTTTGAAGCTTGAAGACAGAACAAGGCAAATCTGAGGATTATTTAGGGTTTATAAAAGTTTTAAAAATCGGCTTTTTGGGAAATGTGGTTGCTAGGGTGTTGCAAAAAGTGTTGTTTTAATATTATAGCATTGCATATTATTGTAGTATTTGCTGACAGGAAGTCGGAGACAGAGGGGGGCGGGGTTCGAACTCGGGACATTCTTATTAGTTGTTTATATTTCTATATAGCTTTTATTTATTTTTTATTTCTGTTTTAGTAATTTTAGTACTTCAACTTAAGTATATTTATTTCAGTTTGTTATCAAGGCAACTTTTTATAAGTTTTTTTTTTTATATATTTATTTTATTTCAGCTACCG
>NW_015641054.1:90138-93099 GCF_001515625.1 Sinocyclocheilus rhinocerous | reverse complement strand
TTTATATTTCTATATAGCTTTTATTTATTTTTTATTTCTGTTTTAGTAATTTTAGTACTTCAACTTAAGTATATTTATTTCAGTTTGTTATCAAGGCAACATTTTAAAAAAGTTTTTGATTAAATATTTTTATTTTATTTCAGCTACCGAAAATGATTTTAAATGTTTTTAGTTGTAATTAAATATAAAAACACTGGATGCAAATCGTTGCTAAGGTGTTGGCTGAGGGATTGATAAGGTGGTTGCTAGAGTGTTGCTAAGAGGTTTCTAGGCAATTACTGATGTGTAGTATTGTTTAAGTGATTTTTTTCTGTATTGGTTAGTCAGATGGCATTTCTAGATAAATTACCACCCTTACTTTTTAACTATAATGTAAATATATTATATATAATAATACAAACTACACTTAAAGCAGTTTAATTCAATTCAATGTTATTTTAGTATTATTTATATACCATTCTAGTGTTTATTGATATTTTGAATTAGCTTTTATTTTTATATTTTCAGTTTTCAGTATATAATATAATATAATTAAACACTGCTTGCAAGCTGTTGCTAAGGTGTTCTTGTTGGCCGAGTGATGCTGATGCTGGTTGATAAGTTGGTAGGGTGTTGCTAAGTGGTTTCTAGGCAGTTGCTAATGTGTTTTAGTGTTGCTAAGCAATAGCTAGATAGATACACAGACAGACAGACATTAGATGGATAGGATTAAATTAAATAATAGGATAAATTGGATTTTATAAGATAAGAGGCAGAAAGCTTTACAGTGTAAACATAATTTTTCGAATTTGTAAATAAACCAAAGATGGAATAGGCCTACTAAGAGAAAATACTATTTCAATCTTTCTAATTCAGAATTTCTCGCTTAATTCAATGTGTTACTTGCCGTTTCTTTGCCGTTTGTTTCAAAGTAAACCCTAGTGTAGGAGTTGCGTTTAGATGTTTTGATCTCAGGTTGGGGATTTTGGAAAGAAGCTGTAACTCAAGGTCAGTACTACTGACATTAGCAGCATTGTCAAGCCAACATAATGATGCCAGGCAGAGTCTTTTAAAATGTTTCATTGTTCTGGTTGAAGAGACTGGAAGCACAATGATTTAGCCTTTCATGCATAGATTACAGAACAGTTTGGTTTTTTCAAAAACTTAAGTAGCATTCTTAAGTCGCTGGGGTATATTTGTAGCAATAGCCAACAATACATTGTATGGGTCAAAATTATCGATTTTTCTTTATGCCAGAAATCATTAGGATATTAAGTAAAGATCATGTTCTATGAAGACATTTTGTAAATTTCCTACCGCAAATATATCAAAACTTCATTTTTGATTAGTAATATGCATTGCTAAGAACTTCATTTGGACAACTTTAAAGGAGATTTTCTCAATATTTTGAGTTTTTTGCACCGTCAGATTCCAGATTTTCAAATAGTTGCATCTCGGCCAAATATTGTCCTATCCTAACAAACCATACATCAATGGAAAGCTTATTTATTATTTATTTATTTATTTATATGACTGGTTTTGTGGTCCAGGGTCACGAATGATCTAGCTGTATCGATGAAGAGCGTTTGTTTGTGTGTGTTTGCAGCTGAACTGCTTCGGGCGTCACCGCAGACGAACAGCCCCGCAGAGCAACGGCAGCAGAAATGAGCTGTTCGCTCCACCGCTTCACTCCAGGATCAACGGCTGGTCTCTGCCTCTGCACAGCTTCCAGCTCCTCGCCTGGCTCGTCTACAGCTTCATGGCCATCGTCGGCTTCGGCATCTACGTGCCTCTTCTGCCGGCGCCGTGGAGCTTTGCAGCGTACGCCGTATCCTTTACAAACAATCCACACAAACACAAACATTTCACGATAGTGATTCTGATCACAAAACATACTGTACACTGTAAAACATAATTTTTTTCCATTACTTCACTCCAGAGGTGGAAAGAGCACAAAAATATTCTACTCAAGTAAAAGTACCATTACATTAATGAAATTTTACTTAAAGGGTTAGTTCACCCAAAAATGAAATTAGGCTGCGTTTTACTCACCCCCGATGCATCCTAGGTGTATATGACTTTCTTCTTTCAGACGAATCCAGTCGGAGTTATATTAAAAATTGTCTTTGATCTTTCAAGCTCTATCGTTGTACTCAGCGGGTGTTGCATTGCTTCAGTCCAAAAGACGTGAAATAAAAAGCACCTTTCCATAAAAAGAAGTGCTTTTTTTATGGAAAGGTGCTTTTTATTTCACGTCTTTTGGACAGAAGCAATGCAACACCCGCTGAGTGCAACGACAGAGCTTGAAAGATCAAAGACAATTTTTAATATAACTCCGACTGGATTCGTCTGAAAGAAGAAAGTCATATACACCTAGGATGCATCCTAATTTTCATTTTTGGGTGAACCAACCCTTTAAGTACAAGTAAAAGTTCCAGTCAAAAAATCTACTCAAGTAAAAGTAAAAAGTAGCTCGTTTAAAAATTACTTAGTTACATTTTAACAGCGGGAGGGTGGCAAAAATGGGATAGGCCAAGGGTGTCAAACTCAGTTCCTGGAGGGCCACAGCCCTGCACAGTTTAGCTATAACCCTAATTAAACACATCTGATCCAGCTAATCTAATCATTTAGGCTTATTTGAAAACAAAAAAAAGTAAAAAGTGATCTGCGGCCCTCCAGGAACTGAGTTTGACACCCCTGGGATAGGCCTGACTCTCAAACCAGTTGTTTTTAATTAAAGGAATCAGTTATTTAGAATAATAAGACATTTGGGCTGTTACCAGGCAAATTAAATCAGTATCAACAAAATTCATCTTTGCAATGCAGAGGAAACACAAAAGCTTCATCGGAAGTGGCATTTAGCTGTATTTACACACTGTATAATGCAGGACATGAATGCATTTAACCTGCAGTTACAAATGCATAAATAATGTTTTGATATATTAAACATAAAACATTGAATACTGATATTTGAAATAATTT
>NW_015641054.1:89025-89681 GCF_001515625.1 Sinocyclocheilus rhinocerous | reverse complement strand
TCATTGCGATTGAACCGAATCATTTAAACGGTTGATTCATTCAGGAACGAAACACCGTCATGTTGCTCAGAGACGCAAAACTGTGCTGTTGCTGTGTTTGGAATTATTTTTGTTGTCGGGCAGTGAAAGAACACAGTCTAAATGCGCGCGCACTAGTCTAATCTACTAGACTTCACGGCACTCTGTAGGAGTGTTTTGTTCGGTTTTTGGCAAAATACTGATAATGTCAAATCGCACATCGTTCAAACAACTATTACTATATTATCGCAGATGATATATATCGCACACCCTGCACCACTGTCTTTTTGGCTAATTTGTGCGAAGCCTTTTGCTAAACTGTCAAAACTTCATTTTAACCACCAATGCAACGATGCAAGTATTTACCGTACCTCTACATGCTTGCGAGGGTTGATGTTGAGATTTTATAAACTGCTAGGTCTCCCTAGGCAAACACAGCTTACACTGCATAATAGAGCATACATATGGCCAGGGTTCACTTCATTTCCTTCGAGTTCAACTTCAGCAGAATACGACGGGGTTTCGTTTTCAGCTGTGTCTGCACCACTAATGCCTGTCTTGTCCGTCTGCATCTTTCTTGTGATTTTAGTGCCAGTTTGCTCTCCTGCCCATTATTTACTGCAGTAGTTTCCAGGGAG
>NW_015641054.1:86165-88985 GCF_001515625.1 Sinocyclocheilus rhinocerous | reverse complement strand
TTTTTTTTTTACTCAGTAATTAATGTGTTTTAAAATGTAGCGAAGTACAATACTTCAAACAAAATATACTTAAGTAAAAGTAAAATTACAGATTAAAAAAATTACTTTAAAAAGTAGAAGTACACAAAAAAGCTACTCAATTACAGTAACGCGAGTAAATGTAATTCGTTACTTTCCACCTCTGCTTAACTCTTCAAAATAATTTAACCAGTGTCGACTTTATTTTTTCAACTAGAGAAGATTTTTAAAAATGAGTTGAAATGACAGCCAATTTGATTATTCTTTTAAAAAAATGAAGGCAGAAAACTGAGTTTTTTAAGTTGAATTATCTTATTTTTACAGAGTACTGCCATTGTTTACATTCAGTTCTGCCACAAAAATCCGATTATGCTAAGCAGAACTGTGTAATTTTTGCATAACATTGCGTTGCCAAAATAATGAGGGCAATCAGTATTATTTATATACTATTGTAGTATTTATTTATTTATTTTTATACATTTTTGGTTTATAATATAATATAATATAATATACATAACATTTTTATTTTAATTTTAGTTTAAGTTTAAGTGATTTTTTTGTGCTTTTGTCATTTTTTTTTATATATATTTCTGTTTAGTTTTATTTTATTTCTACTTATTTTTTATATATGTGACCCTGGAGCACAAAACCAGTCATAAGGTCAATTTTTTGAAATTGAGATTTATACACCATCTGAAAGCTGAATAAATAAGCTTTCCATTGATGTATGGTTTGTTAGGATAGGACAATATTTGGTCGAGATACAACTAAAAAAATCTAAATATTGAGAAAATCATCTTTAAAGCTGTCCAAATGAAGTTCTTAGCAGTGCATATTACTAATCAAACATTAAGTTTTGATATATTTACAGTAGGTAAATATATCAGTACAAAAATCAATAATTTTGACCCATACAATGTATTGTTGGCTATTGCTACAAATATACCCCAGCGACTTAAGACTGCTTTTGTGCTCCAGGGTCACATATTTTATATATAATATAATATAATAACACAGCAGTTTCATTCCATTTCAATTATATTTTAGGATTATATATATACTATTGTAATATTTATTAATATTTTGTGTTTTTAAATTTTCAGTTTTAGTTTTTCGTTTATAGTCTGTTCTGCCATAAAAATCCAATTATACTAAGCAGAAAGTGTGTACTTTTTTCACCACATTGCATTGCCAAAATAATGAGGGTTTCCCGAACACAGATGCAAAAATAACTGAATGTACTGAAAGGCCATAAATAGACAATATATCTGTTGCATTATCTCAAACGTACTCAGACATAGCATACTGTAGAACACGACCAGTTTGTCCAATTCATGAACAAATGACTCTTATTTTTAAGTGAATCAGTCAAAAAGATTCATGGTTTCTTCATCTGAATCAGTCTAAGGAGCAATCAGTGCCTCTTAAAGGGGTCCTATTATGCTTTTTCACTTTTTAAACTTTACTTAGTCTATAATGTTGCTGTTTGAGCATAAAAAAGATCTGCAAAGTTACAAAGCTCAAAGTCCACTTCAAAAGGAGATATTTTATTTAACAGAAATCACTTTTCAAAAACTACAACGAATGACTCGTTTGGACTACAACGCATATTTTCCGGGATTTGTGATATCACAAATATCGACGAATGGGACGAGACCTGGTTGAGCTGCACTAAAGAAGGCAACGAGTGTTATCACAATGTCGGAGACACGCTAGCTTTCCCAAGGCAGACAAACTTAGAGTGGTTACAATCATCCGGGCTTAAATCGCGCTCAAATTGATTTGATATTGACGCAATATTTACACTGAAGCTCGCAGACGGCTATGGTAAGGGGCATGACATTTCCCGACCAGGCACCGAGTGGTGCCAATCACAACACACACTGGCCCAGCTAACCAATAACAGCACTTTTCGTATTTCAGAAGGCGGACCTTCATTTGATACAGGAACTATTCGAGCCATTCATGCCAGACTGAGGAGAGAGGTGTTGTAATAATGTAAAATATGTGAAAAATAATGTATTTTTCGAACAACCTAGTATGAGAGCCTGTTCTAGTACACCCCCAAAACAAAATCAAGACTTTGAAAAAGAGCATAATAGGACCCCTTTAAAACCATCCAGATGATCCAAAGTGTTCTGAAATTACAGGCAATAATGTCTACATCATTGTCTTACATTTAGTATTATTTGCTTAAATATTATTCCTGACCTGGTTAGTGGTTACCATGACCATGAAGTTAGAAAGGGGTTGGAGGTCTCTGGTATGTGCGAAGTGGACAGATTAACTGCAAACACACACACACACACACACACACACATGATCAGATTAATGATTTTTAATAAGGTAAAGCTCCAGGGGGGTTTGAGGAGAAAGCTCTAAAGTTTGTTCAACAGTTCACATTTCAATGGAGGAAAACTGCAGCATTGAACGACATCTCACTTCAGCCTCATGTGAGTCGAACTGTGTGTTGTGGGTCTGTGTAAAGCAATACAAATAGATTATAAGCTAAAATAGTTGGATAAATTTGCAAGTGGTTTTGGACAGTCACATGAAAAGCTTTATAGCTTTGAACAAGATATTTTGTACAAGACTATTATGTAACTGCATAATGCTGGTGTCAGTTTTATTTTTAAAGAACTTCCACTCTAGAGTAAATGAGCTGTATTTATTTAGTGGCAGAAGCCTTTGGTGTAGCTATAAGGACCTCGATTATTTATTTAAATATGTTTTGTGAGATAGCTCATTGTTAAAACAGAGCCACGTTTCAACTTCAAATTCATATTCATGCGTTTTTATCCT
>NW_015641054.1:80858-84359 GCF_001515625.1 Sinocyclocheilus rhinocerous | reverse complement strand
TTACACTGAAGCTCGCAGTGGTAAGGGGCATGTCATTTCCCGACCAGGCGCCGAGTGGTGCCAATCACAACACACACTGGCCTTGCTAACCAATCACAGCACATTTCGTCTTTCAGCAGGCGGGCCTTCATTTGATACAGGAACTATTCCAGCCGTTCATGCCAGACTTGGGAGAGAGGTGTTGTAATGTAAAATATGTGAAAAATAATGTGTTTTTCGAACAACCTAGTATGAGAGCCTGTTCTAGTACACCCCCAAAACAAAATCAAGACTTTGTAAAAGAGCATAATAGGACCCCTTTAAGACAAAAAGCAGCGTGAGCTCAATGACAGGCTGATGTCAGCAGCGTGTGTTTGCGCAGATAACTGGAGATCTCACACGCTCCAGCTGAGAGCGAGTCGAATGAACTGAGATGTGAATCGATGTGGTGTTTGTTCGCACTGTTGTTGAACCTTCACACTTCATGTGTAGTTGATCGGCACGGCGTTTGTTCTGCATTTGGTGACTCACGTGGCGGCAGTGACGATCGACCCCGCGGATCTGAACGTTCGGAGGAGGAAGGATTACTCCAGCCCCATGCCTGTGTTTGACAACACCAAACATCAGCACATCATCGACAATCTGCACTGCACGCTGTGTGAGGTGGACGTGTATGTACTGTACATCAGTTTAGATTTACTGAAACCCTATAGAGAAACAATAGTATTACATTGACCTCGTTTGTAAGTCGCTTTGGATAAAAGCGTCTGCTAAATGTAAATGTAAAAATAATATAAAATATAATATAAAATTAAATTTGCTTCCTGCTTCCTTTTAATGCATGAGTGTAAATTGGAATGACAGTAAGAGGAATATTTCTGTGTTGGTTAGTGAAATGGCATTTCTAGATATTTTGCCACCCTTGCTTTTAAATATAAATATAATAAGATTTGTTCCATTTCACTGTTATTTTAGTATTATTTATATACCATTGTGGTATTTAGTAATATTTTGAGCTTTATTTTTTTAGCTTTTATTTGTATACTTTCAGTTTTACAAATTTAAATTTTTTTACAAATTTTTATTTTGGATATAATATAAAATACACTTAAAACAGTTTCATTCCATTCCACTGTTATTTCAGTATTATTTATATCCCATTGTAGTATTTAGGAATATTTTGAATTAGCTTTAATTTTATATATTTTCAGTTTTCAGTATAGAATAGAATAGAAACTAACAACAATTTTATTCAATTTTAGTGTTATTTTATACATGTATTTTTAGAAAACAAGACAAAATATCTAACATTCATGACATTTCAGTGTTATTATTTATAAATTATTACAGTATTTATTAATAGTTTGAATTAGCTTTAATTTTCATATTTTTAGTTTTCAGTTTGTTTAAAACTTTTACAATTTTAGTAATTTTACCTGTTCATTTTTATTAGTTTCTTTTTTCTATTTACAGTCGGTTTATTTATATTTACTTCAGTTAAAAACAAGACAATCTGCTACATCTTCTATTGATTTAAATTTGGTTTATTTTTCTTACCCCATTGACATTTTTTTTAAGCACAAATTAACTTAATTTTAATACATTTTTCAGAAAACAAGAGTAAATATCTCAAATTCAGTGTTATTTTAGTATTGTTTACATATTATTATAGTATTTATTCATATTTTGAATTAGCTTTTTATATTTTTAGTTTAATTTGTTGAAAACTTTTCATATTTTACAAATTTTAGGTGCTTTGTCATTTTTTAAAATATTTCTATTTAGCTTCATTTTTTATATATTTTAGTTAAAAACAGAAAAAAATCTGCTATTGCTTTAAGTGTATTTTTCTTACCTCATTGGCAGATATTTTTTGTGGTTTAGGTATAAACTTGCTTAATTTTAATTCTTTTTTTCCAGTATAGAATAGAATAGAAACTAACAGCAGTTTTATAAAATGTTAGTGTTATTTTAGTACTACTTACATAATAATGTAGTAATGTACTACAACTTTGAATTAGCCCTTGTATTTTTGGTTTTCATTTTAATTTCTTTAAAACCTTTAACGTTTTAGTAATTTTGTTATGTGCTTTCGTCATTTTTATTAGTATTTTTAAACATTTCTATTCATCTTTATTTTGTTTTTATATTTATTTTTAGTTTATTAATTTTATTTTTATTTTATACTTCAATTTAAACTTTTATTTTAGTTAGTAGCCAAGGCAACATTTCTAATTTTTTTAAATGACAGAAGTTTAATTTAATTTTTCAGTGTAATTTTAGTATTATTTATATACTACTGTAGTAATTATTAATATTTTGAATTAACATTTTTAAAATATATTTTCAGTTTTCATTTTAATTTGTTTAAGTTACAGCAATTTTATTATGGACTTTTGTCATTTTTGTCGTTTTTTCTTTCTATTTATCTTTTTTTTAATTTCAGTTTTAGTAATTTGATTGTCAACTTAAACATTTATTTCAGTTAGTAGACAAAAGCAGTTTTCTCAGCATTTTTCATCATATATTTACTGTATATTTTGCTTTATTTCAGCTTAATTTTAATCAACAAAAACAATAGTTTTAGTTGACAATAACAATGTTCCATTTTAATTTCATTTTCTTAAATTGCATTTCAGCATCCATGTTTTCTACCTCAATTCAAATTTAAGAATTAAATTTGAATTTGAAATTCTCAGTTCATTTGTGAATGGCACACAGCTCTTATACAGCAATGTTATTTGTCCAGACAAATGTCCTAACCGTTTGCTTTAGTGAATAATCGGCTTCTCCCTTCACAGCGGACCTAAAGCCAAACACTGCAGCACCTGCAACAAATGCATCGCAGACTTCGACCATCACTGCAAATGGCTAAACAACTGTGTGGGAGGAAGGAACTACTGGTGAGCAGAAGTGCCATTTGATAACACAAATGTAGAAGCAGCATTTGCATATTTTTGTCTCTTTAAAGATGTTTGACAGTGTCTGAATGTTCATATAGGAATGACTGGTTTTTCCCAGGTTCTTTTTAATAACCGTCTCCTCTGCTGTCATTGGGATGTTCCTCCTCATTCTTGTGGTCTTGTTTGTCTTCATCGAGCACTATGTGAACCCTGCTGTCCTGCGCACCGCGCCGCAGTTTCAGAGTAAGACCAGCCGTGTCTCTGGACTCAATTCCAGTTCATCAGCGCATTAAATTAATACTTTTATTCATCAAGGATGCATTGAATTGATCAGAAGTGACAGTAAAGACGTTTATAATGTTACAAAAAAATTATATTTCAAATAAATGCTGCTCTTTTGAACTTTCTATTCATCTGTAAATCCTGAAAAATAAAACGTATCACAGTTTCCACAAAAATATTGTGCAGCACAACTTGTTTCTTTGTGCAGCAAATCAGCATATTAGAATGATTTCTGAAGATCATGTGACACTGAAGACTGGAGTAATGATGCTGAAAATACAGCTCTGATCACAGAAATACATTACAGTTTAACAGAGATTCACATAGAAAACAGCTA
>NW_015641054.1:73656-80780 GCF_001515625.1 Sinocyclocheilus rhinocerous | reverse complement strand
AATTTTTACTGTATTTTTGATCAAATAAATGCAGCCTTGGTGAGCAGAAGAGGCTTTATTAAATTATTAAATATTAAAAATCTGAACTATTGAAGACATGTAACTTCTCATTTTCTACACTGCAAAAAAAAAAAATTACTTTCCTAATCAGTATTTTTGTTTTGTTTTCCAATACAAATATCTAAACATTCTTAAAATCAAGACACATTTACTGGAGATGCAAAATGACTTATGATATTGATATAGTCTTGTTTAAAATATATATATATATATATATATATATATATATATCAAAACTAAGCAAATTCTGCTTAAAACAAGACAAATCATCCATTGGTTGAAGTTTATTTAAGTTTATTTTTCTTACCCCATTGGCTGATATTTTTTTTCTTGTTTCAAGCATAAACTTGCTTAATTTTAATAAATTTTTTAGAAAACAAGACAAAATATCTAACATTCATGACATTTCAGCGTTATTATTTATAAATTATTATAGTATTTATTAATATTTTGAATCAGCTTTAATTTTTATATTTAGAATTTTCAGTTTGTTTAAAACTTTTACACTTTTAATCGTTTTACCTGTTCATTTTTATTAGTTTTTTTTTTTCTATTTACAGTCGGTTTATTTATATTTATTTCAGTTAAAAACAAGACAATCTGCTACATCTTCTATTGGTTTAAATTTAAGTTTATTGTTCTTACCCCATTGACAGATTTTTTTTCTAAGCACAAATTAACTTAATTTTAATACATTTTTCCGAAAACAAGAGTAAATATCTCAAATCCAGTGTTATTTTAGTATTGTTTACATACTATTATAGTATTTATTAATATTTTGAATTAGCTTTTTTATATTTTTAGTTTAATTTGTTTAAAACTTTTCATATTTTACTAATTTTATGTGCTTTGTCATTTTTAAAAAATATTTATATTTAGCTTTATTTTGTATTAATTTGAGCTAAAAACAGAAAAAAATCTGCTATTGCTTTAAGTGTATTTTACTTACCCCATTGGCTTAATTTTCATTCTTTTTTTTTGGAAACCATCATTTTGCTTTCCAAGTAAATGTGTCGTGATTTTAGAATGTTTAGATATTTGTACAGGAAAACAAGACAAAACTACTGTGTAATGATTAGATGTTTTTTCAGGGTATAGTTCTATTTTCTCATTGGTAATTTCTCTGGCAGCTGTGCAAGGCAACGGCTCGTGGCTGGTTTTCTTGCCGGCGGCTCCTTTAGAGACGAGCTCCATTGGTCTGCTGGTGCTGGCCTTCATCACAGTCCTGCTGGCTCTGGCTGCTCTCTTGCTGCTCTGCCACTTACTGTGCTTCCACATTTACTTACGTGAGTTTGAGCCCAGCGTTATCCACTTTTATAGACAGATAGCCGCTTCTGTTCACTCTGTGTCGTGTCTCAGTGTCTCAGGGCATCAGCACTTATGAGTACATCGTCAGGAAGCGTCAGTCGCCGAATCCTAAAGAGAAAGAGCAGGTTCCTCCAGCGCTGCCGTCTAACGGAGCCACCACACAGGTACAGACCATAAATACAATAAACACAGTAAAACAATAAATACAAATCATGCAATGCAACTTCAACAAAACACTAAATAACTCCTTTGCATAGGGATAAAAAAAATATTTAGCATTAAAATTTATGCAAAATATACAGATTTCTTTTCAGTTCAGGTGTGGCCAAAAGGTTGTTTAACCAAGCTAAAAGCTAATTCGGAATATTAATAAATGCTATAATAGCTAATTTATTAATAAATAATTTCTTTGAAATGGAATATATTATTAAAAGCACTATACAAATAAACAATTCATTTAAATTAAAATAAGAGTACAAAACACTTGCCATGCAAAAAATAACTTCTTTGCATGGGAAAAAAATGTTTTGTATTAAAATTGATGCTAAATAAATATTATTTATTTTTAATTAATTGTAGGATGTTTAATTAAGATAAAAGCTAATTCATAATTCATATTAATAAATGCTATAATAGTTCAATTATTAATAAATCAACTGATTATTTATTTAAAATAATATTACAAAGTAATATTTAATATTTTATCATATTTTCATATTTAATAATTATAATATTTGAAACATGCATTTTCTGTATAGCTGCTTTGAAACCATGCGTATCATCAAAATTATTGTGAAATGAATTGAATAATGAAAAAAAAAAACTGCACAGGTACAACACACGCATCATGCAAAAAATATAACAGATATAAAAGAAAAGAATTAAAAATCTGTCAGTGCAAATACAACAAAACACTAAATAATGAATGGAGAAAAAAATATTTAGTATTAAAATGAATGCTAAATACAGTTTCATGGATTTCAAGGCATTTTATCTCAGTTCAGGTGTAGCCAAAAGTTTAACCAAGCTACAAGGTCATTCAGAATATGAATAAATATTGATATAAAGAGTAAATAAAATCTTGCAATGCAAATTCAACAAAACGCTAAATAACTGATGCAAAATATGGTTTAATCACGGATTGTGCGGCATTTTCGTCTCATGTTCAGGTGTGGCCAAAAGTTCATTTCAGTATGTTGAATCATCTCATCTCATGGGATTAGAAAAGACGTTTTCGACTCTTTTTATGCTTTGATTCAGATCAAAACAAGGTCCCACCCATTAACATCACGCACATTTGCACAGACTTCAACCACTTCTGTGTTTTCTCTTCCTCCCAGAGTCTCGGGCCGCTGGAGTCCCATGTGAACTGTGACGCGCCGCTCTCCAGCAGGTCTTGGTAAGCTTTAAGACAGATAGGTAGCGGTTAGATCTTTTCTTAGGCAATCACTTCAGATGCTCTGCTGCTTCTTTCCTAGTACTTTTAAACTGGAAGACAGAGGACAAACATCCGGTCGACTGCCAGAACCCATCTGTGCTGAGGTAATTAGACCAGCTACCCGCTCCAAAACTATCTAGACAGCATATAAAGGCATCAGAGATGAAACGACTTATGCAACATAATCAGCACTGAATCAGTATTGCTACTGTGCAAATAAAATATGAATATTTATCATTAAAAAAACTTAAGTGAAAATGAGATATTTTGCCTTGGCAAGTTGAAGTAAAACTAAAAAACCAAAACTAACCCTATAAAAACATTTTCAGTAACTGAAGTGAAGCTAAAATAAAATGTGACGCGCCGCTCTCCAGCAGGTCTTGGTAAGCTTTAAGACAGATAGGTAGCGGTTAGATCTTTTCTTAGGCAATCACTTCAGATGCTCTGCTGCTTCTTTCCTAGTACTTTTAAACTGGAAGACAGAGGACAAACATCCGGTCGACTGCCAGAACCCATCTGTGCTGAGGTAATTAGACCAGCTACCCGCTCCAAAACTATCTAGACAGCATTTAAAGGCATCAGAGATTAAACGACTTATGCAACATAATCAGCACTGAATCAGTATTGCTATTGTGCAAATAAAATATGAATATTTATAGTTAAAAAAACTTAAGTGAAAATGAGAAATTTTGCCTTGGCAACTAAATGAAAAAAAAAAGTAAAACTAAAACTAACCCTATAAAAACATTTTCAGTAACTGAAGTGAAGCTAAAATAAAATTCAATATAAATATTATATGAAAAACTAAGAAAATTTAAAATGTTGCCTTGTTGCATTTTTAGTATTTCAAATAAAACTAAAAATTCAACTTAAACATAATGCAACATAATCAGCACTGAATCAGTATTGCTATTGTGCAAATAAAATATGAATATTTATAGTTAAAAAAACTTAAGTGAAAATGAGAAATTTTGCCTTGGCAACTAAATGAAAAAAAAAAGTAAAACTAAAACTAACCCTATAAAAACATTTTCAGTAACTGAAGTGAAGCTAAAATAAAATAAAAATATTATATGAAAAACTAAGAAAATTTCAAATGTTGCCTTGTTACATTTTTAGTATTTCAAATAAAACAAAAAATTCAACTTAAACATATGCAAAATAATAATAGTAAAAAAAAACGAAAACTGAAATAAAAAAAATTCGTTTTAATAAATTAATGAAAATAAATAATAGAATAAAAAACCAAAACTAACCCTATAAAAACATTTTCAGTAACTGAAGTGAAGCTAAAATAAAATAAAAATATTATATGAAAAACTAAGAAAATTTAAAATGTTGCCTTGTTGCATTTTTAGTATTTCAAATAAAACTAAAAATTCAACTTAAACATATGCAAAATAATAATAGTAAAAAAAAAAATGCAGCATTTGCAACTAACTGAAAAAATGTTTAAGTACTAAAACGAAAACTGAAATAAAAACATTTGTTTTAATAAATTAATGTAAATAAATAATAGAAATATATATAAAAAATAATAAAACGATAACAAAACACTAAAATTAAATATAAATTATAGAAATAAAAGCTAGTGCAAAATATGAATGAATACTATTAATAAATTACTTCTAATATTATTAATACATTTTTAAACTTGTACTATTATGAATAGATTACTATTAATGATAACTTATAATAAATACTATTTATTAATACATTTACTTATTATTTATTATTAATAATATTTATTACATTTTCAATCGATGCAGTGTTATTTTTAGGGGTGTGAATCGGCACTGGTTTCATAATTCAATCCTATTACGATTATCATGTCAACGATTCGATTCAATTTCGATATCACGATGCATCACGATTATATCAAATTTATTTTGTGCATTTTTATTAAATTATATAAGCAGGCTACTTAAAGGGGGGGAAAGACAATTGCAAGTGATAAACAAAAAGCGCTTTCAGTATCTGGAAAGTTTACAGATGATCATAGTTATGGGTTTTTCTTTATTAATCAGCATTATTGCTGTTTGATTATTACTGATGAGTTCATAGACAGTGGCAGCTTTAATAGGCTGCATTCACACTAATGCACAGATCTATTTCCACATATCAGATGTTGTGTCCTGTTCTGAAAACATAACTGACTGTGTTTACATCAATTTCGTATCATAAAAGTAGATGCAAGTGCATTTAACCGATCGAGCTTCAGGACAAACAAACACAAAGCGCACGTGAAAGTCTGTCAGTACGTGAGTTTCGTGCATCTAATACGTACTGCATTCAAAACGGCAGAAATGAAAGCATATCTAAAGTAAAAGACTACAATAACAGCGAGTGGAAGCACTGTCAAGCAATGCAACGATTAATTTCGACACCCCTAGTTATTTTGGTATTATTTATTATAATACTAAAATAACACTGCATTAAATGTATCTTTTGAACTAATAGCTAAATGAGAATAAATAAGACATTCAGTGCCAAAAAGTATCATTTTATATAATTAAACATGGACTGTTTTATCCGATATTTGTCTTTTCAGTTGGAGGAAGTGAATGGAGAGAGACATCTGGAATACAGCTCTGAATCACCAACTCAAATGATCGCAGGTAAAGCTGCGGTGTTTTCTGATACGTGTTTACCTGCAGCTGCACCTGACTGTTCTTCTGTGTCCTGCTGGTAGGTGAGCCTGTGATGTCACTTCCTGTGGGCTGGAACCTCAGCGGGATAGAGAAGCCTCAAGCCCCGGGACGAAGCGTGGAGAAGCCTGCGGAGGGAAGGCCGATCGTCCAGGACCCGCTGGGAAGCTCCATTATGGACGCGGCCGTGGTTCATCAGCAGCTGATGGCGGAGGCGCAGACGCAGTATTTAGGGTTCAAAGAGCAGATGCCATGAGTCAAAACTCACAAACTGATGCACACAGCAAGATCTGCCTAGAATCTGATTGACCGACTTCAGTAAGGATATATATATATATATATATATATACTGTATATACAGTGCTGGGGGTAACGCATTACAAGTTACGTAATCAGATTACTTTTTTAAAGTAATGCATTACTTTTGCGTTACTTTTACACATAAGTAAGGCCAGTTACTTTGTTTCTCATTCATTTCACTTCTGTTGTGAAAGGGCTTTTACATACTTTTTTTATATTAAAAGCAAACAAGCAAGCCCTGCCCAGATTTCAAAAGTAACTCAAAAGTAATGCAACGCATTACGTTCCATAAAAAGTAACTAAGTAACATAATTAGTTACTTTTTTAGGGAGTAACGCAATATTGTAATAATCCCATTTTATTAACCAATGTCTTTGCTACTGACCTTCGATGATCCAATTCAACCATACTAAGCAAAAATGACGCATTTGTGTTTCATTTGTGTTATTGCTGAATAGTGTTGAACTTTCTTCTCCTGCGTCATATTCTTCATGCAATTTGTTTGAGCGGCGCCCTCTACTGTACAGACGTGAATTTACTTTTCCTTCAGCCTGAGGCGTATTCATTTCACTTCTGTTGTGAAAGGGCTTTTACATACTTTTTTTATATTAAAAGCAAACAAGCAAGCCCTGCCCAGATTTCAAAAGTAACTCAAAAGTAATGCAACGCATTACGTTCCATAAAAAGTAACTAAGTAACATAATTAGTTACTTTTTTAGGGAGTAACGCAATATTGTAATGCATTACTTTTAAAAGTAACTTTCCCCAACACTGTATGTATATATGTGTTCCCCCAACACTAACTAATATATATATATATATATGCAAACACCACAAAAAAATCAGACCTGTACGATATAAACTCAGAATTGCAAGAATAAAAGTCAGAATTGTGAGATAAAAAGTTGCAATTACCTTTATATATTTTTTTTCTTCTGTGGCAGAAACGGTCTTATACAGACATGCACTCTCTGATGAATTTAAAGTTCTGTTTCTGTAACATACAGTATGTTGTTTACATTGTACAGCTGGTTTATTTTAAGATGATTTATAATAACTCATTAAGGACGAAATGCAAAACAATTTTATGACACCGTTGCAACTATAAGATTAATGAATTATATTTGCTATTTGTATATTTTGAAATAAAGGCTTGATGCAGCGCTAGATGGTGCTGCTGAGTGATGAATACAGCACAAGATCAAGATCACTCAGTCGCATCATTTCGGTTTAAATATCTAGTTAAAACAATCTGAAATTTTAGTAATTTTTCTGAATTCTGTCCTACAAATTAATTACAGTATCACCATATTTCTTTATTTTATTTATTGATTTATTTTTGTTAATTTATTTTGACTTAAAAAAAAATT
>NW_015641054.1:66627-69523 GCF_001515625.1 Sinocyclocheilus rhinocerous | reverse complement strand
GTGAACATGATGTTACTGTAGTTCTAGACTAAATGTGAATGTGCATTAATTCATCCCGCTCACAAAAAACAGATTTAGTATTCATCAAAATGAATTTAAACTCAGAATATGACGCAAACCTGCAATAATTAAATATGTTAAATAAGACAAATATTATTTATGTATTTAATCCCATTTTATTAGCCAATGTCTTTGCTAATGACCTTCGATGATCCAATTCAACCATACTAAGCAAAAATGACGCATTTGTGTTTCATTTGTGTTATTGCTGAATAGTGTTGAACTTTCTTCTCCTGCGTCATATTCTTCATGCAATTTGTTTGAGCGGCGCCCTCTACTGTACAGACGTGAATTTACTTTTCCTTCAGCCTGAGGCGTATTCATTTCACTTCTGTTGTGAAAGGGCTTTTACATACTTTTTTTATATTAAAAGCAAACAAGCAAGCCCTGCCCAGATTTCAAAAGTAACTCAAAAGTAATGCAACGCATTACGTTCCATAAAAAGTAACTAAGTAACATAATTAGTTACTTTTTTAGGGAGTAACGCAATATTGTAATGCATTACTTTTAAAAGTAACTTTCCCCAACACTGTATGTATATATGTGTTCCCCCAACACTAACTAATATATATATATATATATGCAAACACCACAAAAAAATCAGACCTGTACGATATAAACTCAGAATTGCAAGAATAAAAGTCAGAATTGTGAGATAAAAAGTTGCAATTACCTTTATATATTTTTTTTCTTCTGTGGCAGAAACGGTCTTATACAGACATGCACTCTCTGATGAATTTAAAGTTCTGTTTCTGTAACATACAGTATGTTGTTTACATTGTACAGCTGGTTTATTTTAAGATGATTTATAATAACTCATTAAGGACGAAATGCAAAACAATTTTATGACACCGTTGCAACTATAAGATTAATGAATTATATTTGCTATTTTTATATTTTGAAATAAAGGCTTGATGCAGCGCTAGATGGTGCTGCTGAGTGATGAATACAGCACAAGATCAAGATCACTCAGTCGCATCATTTCGGTTTAAATATCTAGTTAAAACAATCTGAAATTTTAGTAATTTTTCTGAATTCTGTCCTACAAATTAATTACAGTATCACCATATTTCTTTATTTTATTTATTGATTTATTTTTGTTAATTTATTTTGACTTAAAAAAAAATTTTTTTTTTTTGATAGTCTGAAATTCCTGGCACAAACTGAGAAGTGTGACATCTAGTCCTGGTCTCCCTTATATTATCCTGAGTGCCTATTATGTAATCCTGGTCCAGAACCCTAGTTGTGTAACATTTCGTGGATTTGAAGCTTTATTCTCAATCCCTGTGAAGAGATGCATCGCTGCAGGACACACAGACCTCAGAGCTGCTGTTTATTTACTCATCTTTCCTGCATTCCAGCATTAACAGGCTTCATCTTGATTACTGTGAAAGGAAACAGCTATTCCCTGTGAGAGAAACATTATCCAGCCTACTGAAAACATCCTCTTCCTGCATTTTCACTCATTTGAATGTTTGTATGTAAGCATGTTTAGTGTCAATCGTAATGCATTTTTTGGACTCTTCCATTCTATGACATTGTGAATAATTAATTACTTTTTAGATAGTAAAAATTATGTTAAGTGGTGTAACAGGGTTGACGATCATAATATAAGCAATTGGACATGACAATATGTGACCCTGGACCACAAAACCAGTCATAAGGGTAAATTATATAAATGAAGCTTTGATATATTTACGGTAGGAAATTTACAAAATATCTTCATGAAACATGATCTTTAATATCCTAATGATTTTTGGCATAAAAGAAAAATCGATCATTTTGACCCATACAATGTATTTTTGGCTATTGCTACAAATATACCCGTGCTACTTATTTTATTATTTATTTATTTTTTGTAGTTGGTGTTTTTAAATATATATTAGCTAGCTCATAGTAAAACGTTGTTGTTTATTAATAAACTATTTGTTCTCATGTGAACTCTCATTTGTAAGTCGCTTTGGAAAAAGCGTCTGCTAAATGACTAAATAAAAATAAATAAATAAACTCAAGCGGGCAGCCAATCACCGCGCGGCGTCGGATCGTCCTCATCGCGCGCTCAGCAGCACAGCGCACATTCACGCGCGGATCGCAGCGAGCGTCGCGTCGCGCCGCGCCTCTCATTCCCGCGGATGTCTAATATAAACATGTTCCTCTAGATACTGACAGAAAGAAGAAAACGACAGAGGCGTCATTCAGGTAAGACTGTGTTTTGTCCGTTACAGCGGCGCGTTGCCCTCATATCGTCCGATCAATCGCGTCTGAAGCTGAAATATTGCGTGATTGATCACGAGCGCGTTTATGTATTTGTCATTTTACCTCAAAAACAAAACGAGCAGATTTTTGCGCTTGATTATTGATGGTTGTCACGGAAGTCGGTTTGATTTACTTTCATTTTTGCTTCGTTGCGTAATTCCGTGCTGGTTTTGTTGTGTTTGTCAGTATTGTCGCACACAGCGTTCATGACAATAACAAGGATCACGTGTTTCTTCGTGATGCTCTGCTGAGTTTATATAACGCCTGTGTGATGCTGCTAATGTATAGAGCGATTACATAAATACCGGCGGAGAGGAACCAACAAGATCCACGTTTAAAATACATAAATCAAAATACAGATGATTATCTATCGATCGATCGATTGATCTCTATCTATCTATCTATACGTCCATCCATCATCTATCTATATCCATCCATCCATCTATATGTCTATCTATCCATTCATCTGTTCATCCATTTATCTATATGTCTATCCATCTATACTTCCATCCATCTGTCTATCTTTCCATCTATACATCCATCCATCCATCTATATGTCTGTCTATCCATTCATACGTCT
>NW_015641054.1:14127-61627 GCF_001515625.1 Sinocyclocheilus rhinocerous | reverse complement strand
TAAAATATTATATTATTACGATAAAAATCTGCAGTGACAAAATGTAATATATAAAATGATATATATTGGGATTATTTCATATATATGCTCTGTTATTTGATTGTAATAATATATATAATTATTTCACAAATAATATAATAATTTATTGAAATGAAACAGCGATTTAGATACTTTACAAATAAAACATGCTTCATGCAATTATAGCGATTATTTTCTCTCTTTATTTTCAACTCGATGGACGCAAAGCAAAAGATCAGATTTGCATTGCCGTTGATCGCATGTTTGCATTCCTCCATGTTTCTCGATCGCTCTTTGTTTTAGCAAGAAAGATAAGAATGTTGTCGTTTATTCACTCACGCCAGAGATAGTGGCGATGTCGCGAGTGTGTGTAGTACAATGGGCCCATAGAGCTGAATGACATTATTGAGAGTGATTCACAAAGTGATTTGTTTCTCTGTTGAAAGACAAGTAAAACACAATGCTCTTGAATAGGGACATCTTCAAGTGGATTTTGAGGGTCCTCTTGTACATTGACTGTACTCGAGGAGTTCACTTTGGCCTACAGAGCTCTGTTGTGCGACCATAAAAACAGATGCAGCTAACTTCAGACTGAGCTGACTTAGTGGTTAGAAACTTAGAAAGCTTCGGATTTGAATTTGGCTTTGCCGTGACATCGCAGGGCTAATGCGGTTGCTGCAGTGCATTATGGGAGCTTCTGGGAGGTGAGCATCGTCTGATCGAGTGTCTGATGTAGTTTTAGCGATCATAAATGCTATCTGGTGTTGGTGCTAGGACAAACGTGTGACTGAAATCAAGTCGTGACGCTTGACATCAGCACATTGTGGGTTATTCTGACCAAGTGCCGCCCACTTAGACAGGAAGAGACCGCGTGACGTGTGAAGCGACCAATCTTGTTTTTTGTGCACTTGTGGTTTTGAACGATTGAGATGTTTCTGCACTGATTTCTTAAGAATAACGTCATCTTTTGCTTTCTGCTTGATTTTAATCATGTAGTATTAAAGTAAATAAGACCATTTGGATTGTATTTTGACTTGTTAATCACTTAATCTTGATCATTTGCTCTTGTGAGAGTTTTAAACGTGAACTAACCGGAGTGAGTGAGTAATGCTGAGCGCTCGTGTCTAATTGTGGACGGTTACATCATGAAGGAAACAGTTCTTCTCATCTTCATAATGTTTGACCTGAAGCAAACTGTGTGCAAGCATAACTACTGTGATTAAATTACAATATCATGATATTATAGTCATTCTATATCATATTAAAAGTATACATAGTATACACTATAGTTATAATATAGTTATTTTTGTTGAATATTCAACCCAAAAATGATATAATGCCTATTTTTAGTGATCAAGTGAATTGCTTCACAAATGCTTCATCTCGTTTATTTATTTGGAACTTGTCGGACTCCGACCAGAAGATGAGATGATTCAGAACAAATTAATGAATCTGCGCTAAAGTTATAAAACACTCGAGTTCAAAACTGTCAAACTAATATTCGTGTTATTGCAGCTTTGCTCTCTGCTTTTAAGCAGCTAATACTCACATTCACTACAAAACTCCTGTTGTGTTTTCAGCTGCATCAAGAAAGACTCCGAGCGACTTGAAGTGAGCGACGCTGACGTGGGATCAGAGCTCTGGAGGGCCAGCAGAGGGCAAAGGTCAGACTTGAGATGCTAAGCTAAGCTGTGTCATACTTTTACTTGCTATTTTACTGGTGATGTGAAAATACATGCTCTTGAGTATAGAGTATGTAAGATAGTGCACCTTAAATGGCTGTGAACTTAAAATGATTTAGCCATGAGACACAGGATGTTGTGTTGATTATGACAGGAAGATGAATGCATTTTCAGAGAAACTCCCGTAAAATAACTTTTCAGGTGTATGTATTTGGAAACATGAATTTGAAAATCTTGTAAAGCTGCTGCATGTTTTAAATGTGTGGAATTATGGGAGATTCATTTATTATATAAAATGTGCATTATATTTTAAATGTTATATAATAATTAACTGGTGCTTCTAAAAATATTTTCATAGTCGCACGCAGTAGTTTTCAGTCGCAAATGCGACTGAAATGGTCGCACTGTCGAGCCCTGCGTATGAAATAATTGTGATATTATAATTTTATATAAATATTCATTCTCATCACATTTACATTAAATTATGAATCAGACATGTTCACAAGTCTCTGAGGTCCAAGTCAAGTCTCAAGTCTTTAAGGTCGAGTCTAAATCAAGTCTTAAGTCTTTAAAGTGGAGTCCAAGTCACGTCTCAAGTCTTTAAGGTCGAGTCTAAATCAAGTCTCAAGTCTTTAAAGTGGAGTCCAACAGCTAGTTATTGAGGCTAAATCGGTTTTGAAATACTGATTTCACGATATGATTTTCTCAAAAAATACTTTAACTGTGTGTGAGACAAATTAGAAATTATCCATTTATTGTCCATTTATTAATTGTCAGACAAAATGCTGCACATTTCTTTGTAAAATTGAAATATGTCAAACAACAAAACTAAATTGAAATTTTAAAACAAACCCCAATCAATCAAATGAATAACACAAATTAAATTAATCTCATATAAACAAACTAAGGCTTTGTTTGTGCTCTTTTTAGGGGCAACCACAGTATTTTAAACACAACACAATCCTAACAAAGAGGCTGCATACATGCAGCATGAGCCGTTTTTAATCTACATTGGATTGTATAATTTCGAAATTTAAAGGGTTTTGAAATACTGATTTCACGATATGATTTTCTCAAAAAATACTTTAACAAAATGTAAGACAAATTAGAAATTATCCATTTATTGTCCATTTATTAATTGTCAGACAAAATGCTGCACATTTCTTTGTAAAATTGAAATATGTCAAACAACAAAACTAAATTGAAATTTTAAAACAAACCCCAATCAATCAAATGAATAACACAAATTAAATTAATCTCATATAAACAAACTAAGGCTTTGTTTGTGCTCTTTTTAGGGGCAACCACAGTATTTTAAACACAACACAATCCTAACAAAGAGGCTGCATACATGCAGCATGAGCCGTTTTTAATCTACATTGGATTGTATAATTTCGAAATTTAAAGCAAAAACTAAATGTTCTGACTTTAGTTTTGTGAAAATATTCTACAGAAACATCTGCACAAAACAAAACAGCAGACAGGCTGAATTATAATGCAGATTCACTCTCTGCCAGCAGGTGGCACTTGAACAGCAATTAAACATCATTTCCCTGGTTGCCGCTGTAAACAAAGCAGCGCTGCGGTTATGAACACTACTTCAATATGCATTATACAGAGGCAAGATAAAAAGAAAATACCATCTAAACTTTTCTAAAGATAGCCAGTTCCCCTCAGAAATACATTCATATAAACTCCCATACCAAATGACTTGCGTTTTTTACGAGTCTTATGAGTCACGAGTCCAAGTCAAGTCTCGAGTCAGCTGTTCACGAGTCCAAGTCAATTCCCAAGTCTTTATTTATGCGACTGAAGTGCAACTCGAGTTCAAGTCACAGACTCGAGTTTCCATCTCCGTTATGAATATATATATAAATGTTTACAAAATGTATATTATATTATTATTTATAATATATGTTAACATTAAATTACTCAAATTGAGAGACTTTTTGAAAAACTAAAATATGGTCACCCTACTAAAGCTAAATTTCCCTTGTAATGACTTGCAATGAGAAGCATTTCTAAACCTGTTGTCCAACAAAAGAGAACACTATAACGTTTTTACTCCACAACTGCTTGCGATTAGCAATGGATTATAAATATACTTAATTATGATGAAAATACCAAAGATGGCTTGAATAACACAGATAAACTATACATTGTCGCAGTCGAGTGTTTATCGTCTTTGTTTTATCATTCAAAACGTTTATATCTTCTGTTTACTCAGTTACAGCGATAGCAATGCCTTTGTCCATATTAGCAAAGAGTATAGGGATTTCCTGAGTCCTATTACTTCTGTGATGCACATGTGGAGTTTCTGCGCGTGGGCGCCCTCTGGCATCCAGTATGAATGAAACGGACATTAAATGTGTTTAAAGCGCTCAATAATGGCCAATCCATCCTATTTTGGGTATTTATTTATTATATATATTTTTTTTTAAGTATCGGTTCAGGCACCGTTTCAAAAGTATCGATTTGGCACCAGTATCGTAAAATACCCAAACGATACCCAACCCTATCTAACAC
This sequence comes from Sinocyclocheilus rhinocerous, assembly GCF_001515625.1. Lineage (NCBI taxonomy): Eukaryota > Metazoa > Chordata > Actinopteri > Cypriniformes > Cyprinidae > Sinocyclocheilus > Sinocyclocheilus rhinocerous. Next base: position 57,401 of record NW_015641054.1, on the reverse strand, counting down.
TAGCTTGCTCTATTCTTTTTCTATTCTATCGGTTTTCTTTTTATTTATTATAGAATTAAAAAAAAACTTGCTACGTGTACTGCGTTAAGCTAACTGAGACTTGTTATAGCACTTGCATATCATTGCTCTTTTGTTGATTTTGATTGCTTCCATTGTCCTCATTTGTAAGTCGCTTTGGATAAAAGCGTAGCTAAATGACAAAAAAAAAAAAGTATTTAGACACTTACAGTAATCGTGTCTTTGCATTACACACCATCAAATCATGTGTCATTTATAATGAAGGAAGATGCACAAACACACTTTTGCAACAATATTAATCATTCACATTCTTCACCAGCAACATGGAGGAGTTCAAAGTTCAGACCGCCAAACACCCCGTACCCAACAGTTCACCCATGCGTCCGCACAGCGAACACCCAAAAGATCACGCGGCCAAACGCCTGTCCTCCGCATCCAACGGCATGAGCGACGGAGGAGCGGGAGCCAAAACGCCTGTGGAGATCACCGCGCTGGAGGAGTCCTTCCGCCGCTTCGCCATCCACGGAGACACGCGAGCCACCGGCAAAGACATGAACGGCAAGAACTGGTCCAAACTGTGTAAAGACTGCGGCGTCATCGATGGCAAGGGCATCACCCTCACAGACGTGGACATAGTCTTCTCCAAAGTCAAGTCAGTCAGCATTTGCACCACTTTTAAACATTTAGGACCAGAGTTGGGGAAAGTTACTTTTAAAAGTAATGCATTATAATATTGTGTTACTCCCTAAAAAAGTAACTAATTGCATTACTTAGTTACTTTTTATGGAAAGTAATGCGTTACAGTACTTATGCATTACTTTTTCTCATCTGGGCTGTGCTTGCTTGTTTGTTTTTTATATTAAAAAGTTATATGTTTTGCATATATAAAAGGCTGATGGAAATTCAACATAGGGGAAAAAATGGGAAAACAAAGTAACTGGCATTACTTATTTGAAAAAGTAACTTTTCTTGTAAATTAAAAAGTAATGCGTTACTTTACTAGTTACTTGAAAAAAGTAATCTGATTACATAACTCGCATTAGTTGCAATATGTTACCCCCAACAATGTTTAGGACTAGAGCACAACAGGCGGGTTATGGAAGTAAAAGTCACATTAATTTTCTACACAGATAAATTGATTTTTTTTGTTTGTTCTTGATGCAAAGCTAATGACTTGATATGCACACTTACAAATCTGATCTTCTACTTTTTCAGTGTGCAATTAAATTTTACATTCTTGCATTTAGCAGACACTTTTATTTAGTTCATGCATTCCCTGGGAATCAAACCCATGACCCTGGCATTATTAGTGCCATGCTCTACTATTTGAGCAACAATCTCTTTGGATTTGAGACTTTAGTCTTTGCAACTTTACAGATCTTCTTTATGCACCAAGAGCTTGTAACACTCCAAAGAGAAAATAAAACGTGAAATCGCATCATATAACCCCTTTAACACTTCCTTCTCCCTTCTTGCATCACTCACTTTGAGTTTGTTGCAGTGCATCCTGGGATTGCGTTGCCTATGAAGCATGCATGCGATGCTGTCTTTGATTTTGGCCAAAACTTTGTGCCTGAAATGCTCAGTGCTGTCTAGGTAGGATGCGATTACACTGTCAACCAATAGGATTTTCTCGCAGACATCTGGCACAGTGTGTCACATACACATAAACACAGATGTTGCATGCATGTAAACAGCAAAAACACTATGAGATCTGTTTTGTGCCGCGTTCAGATGTGGATTAAATCTGGTCATCTGACCCACTTTTACTCACTCACATCTGATTCTCCTCTTAATGCGCCACTCTTTCACAGCAGGTTCAGGTCAGGTTAGCAAATCATGCAGGGAAGACGCGAGTGAGTGACAGATTAATATGCATGTATTTATTCGTCCCTCACTTGTGCATGTCATATTAAATCATAAATCATACAGCCTCTTTTATCAAGCTGTGTCAGAGGACAAATGCTCTAACTGAGGGACAAAATTGCATTTCTTAACTGATCTGTGCATTATGCAATATGTGCATGTTAACAAATACAATAACAATAACAAAATATTGAATCAGTGCAATAAGCTTTGCAGTGTAGGAATGTAGCTGTGACATTTTCTGTAACAGAAAATATTTTTTTTCTGAATATGCATTCTATAAAACCAAAACAATTGTTACTTAAAATAAAATAAACATTAACAGAGATCAAATTGTTTTTGTTTAGTTTAAGTTGAAGTGCTAAAATAACTAAAACAAAAAAAATATTCTTAATATTATTAAATAAATTATTTTTTTATCAAATAATTTATTATTTAATATTATTAAATAAATTATTTATTTATTTATCTAATAAATTATTATTTAATATATTATTTTTCAAATAAAATCCTTTTAAAAAATACACAAAAAAATTATTAAAACTAAAATGAAAATATATATAATAAAAAATATATATATATAATATAAAAAATAAAATTTTATTCAAAATATTTACAAAAACAATATAGTATAATAGTGTATCAATGAAAGTAAAATAACACTGCACGGTGAAGAGGAGTCGTGCTGTGTTGATGTTTTTCTGGTTCTTCCCCCACAGCCACAGGCCATGATGGCTCATGCTGAATAACCCTGATGACTGCAGGACAGAAGGAGTCATCGCTGCTTCAGTAGGGCCAGATTTTAATAACGTGCCCTTAATATAGAGCTCCGTACACACTGATCTCGCCTTTAAACATCCAGTCTTCAGATGTTTAGATAAAAGTGCTGGTTTGTTCAAATAGTAGAATGAATCTTTGTAGCATTTATGCATAGAAGATATTCTCTTCCTTTTATCAAGCCTGCAGTAGTGAAGAGATTCTTCAACCCGACTGAGCGAGAATAAAGATTATTCTGCTAGACGGCGTCAGAACAACGTGGCTGAGCAGAAACGAGAGGCAGAAAGAACCAATGCATGCATTAACATTTAAAAGGAGAAGTGCAAGCAAAAAGGAAGTCAGTCCCAACCCTTTATGCTATTATAAGAGTATTATTATTATCATCATCATCATTATTATTTCATGGGCAAAAAAAAAGAAAATATCATGACAGCAGTGCAAACAACTCTTGTGGTATATTCCACGTCTTTTAAAGCAAGCAAGCAAAATGTAAGTTATTTTAGCAAAATGTTTTGATGCTTTTCAGGTGTTTTCTGACCTATTAGGACAGATTAAAACCCCTCCGATTGATGTTAATGATGCTTGATAAAGTCCCGGCACATTTAAAGCTGCAGCACACAGCAATGCAAACATTACAATACTCCTCCATTCAGCACGTAATACCACAGTACAGACAAATAGACATAAACCAGTGTTTCTGTGGGTTTTAAAAGGTCTTAATTCAGTTTAGAAAGTCTTGTTGCATGCACTGCGAAAAAATTAATTTGTTTTCCAATACACATTTAAACATCTGTGAATCAAGATACATTTAGTTGAGATGCAAATTGAAGAAAATAAGTCTTGTTTTCTGAGAAACTGAACAAAATGAAGCGAGTTTATGCTTGAAAGAAAAACAAATATGTCAATGGGGAATGAAAATTACTTTCTCTTTCAATTAAGTACATTTGTCTGAGCCCATTGGCAGATATTTGTTCTTGTTTTAATCATAAACTTGTATCATTTTGATTAAATTCTCAAAAAAAAAAAACAAGACTTCCTATGATTTACCTCTATAATATTACCTAATTGATGATGCTGAGTTCAAAAATATCAATGAAAACTTCATATCACATATACTTTTTTTTACCCCCACAAAATAAGAATGTTTTTCAAATTATATTTACAGTATGTGTCAGCTTTAATGCACTTATCAAAATAAAAGTTTGGGCTTTAATGACAAAAAGTAGCATTCAAAATGTATCATACATTTCAAAATGTATGAAAATATAAGACTACTTCGCCTTAAAATGGCTGTCACAAAAACAAAAATGCTACAAAATGCATCATATTTTGTAAAAAATAAAAATAAAAAGTGTGATGCTCTCAAACTATTTTTGGAATCAGCACCTCAAAATGAGAAACAAGTATTGGGTTTCATTCAGCAGATATGATGCAGAGTGGCTGTGTTTTATGTTTTCATGTGTTAATAACAGCATATGTATGTTTATGTCTCTATGAACATGTATAAATATGAAAGCATTCAGCACAAGCTCATAGTAGAGAGAACAGCGGCTGACATTAGGCAGCAGGAACAGTCGCAGCGCTGAAGGATCGCACAAACAAAACTGCTCAGCGAAGAAGTCAAATTAATTATAAAGCCAAAGAGGCGTGTTTACCCAAGCTTGTTGCTATGACAGCAGGGGGAGACGACGGACTTTATGGGCTTTTGTTTAGGTTCTCGATCACCATGGTAAAGGCTGTTTGTGTTACTATGCGCCGCTTTACGAGCCGAATGCATTCGCTGTAAGTGCATGCCTGGAGTCATAATGCAAATCCTGCTTCAAGACCGGATAAATCAGCCGTTCTCTACTGGTTCTGCTTTGGGACGCTGATTTTGGCGAGCAAACGCAGTACCAAAACTGTTTGTCGTACTGAAGTAAACGAAATACCGTGCAGTTTGATTGGACGCTCGGCCCTTGATGGCAGCAACTACAGATACGGGAAGCATTCCCTCTCTTTTAAAGACGATTGGAAGTGCATTTCTTCCTCTGAAATGAAAGACTGGGAAACACTGTACAGCCGTGACGCCGGGCCTCTCAGAGCTGACATGTTCGTGTGATCACACACGCCTGCTCTCGGTTCATGCAACACTTTCAGAGGCCTTTATCCAAGCACTTCCCATGCAAACTTAAAGGGACAGTTCACCTAAAAATGAGAATTAGCTGTTAAAGACAATTTTTAATATAACTCCGACTGGATTCGTCTGAAAGAAGAAAGTCATATACACCTAGGATGCCTCGGGGGTGAGTAAAACACAGCCTAATTTTCATTTTTGGGTGAACTAACCCTTTAATTTACTCACCCTCAGGCCATCCAAGATGTAGACTTTTTTTCTTCAGTCGAACAGAAAAGAAGATTTTTAGCTGAAACTGTGGTGCTTAGTGATTCATAAAATGCAAGTCAATGGCTGCCGGCACTTTAAGAGCCAAAAAACACACATCAGGCAACACAAAATGAATCCCTGTGGCTCTTGATGATATATTGAGGTCTTATGAAGCGATCAGTCTGTGCACGAAACTGAACATTATTACCTGTAATCCAGAGCCTCAGGCAAATGGGAAATCTGATTCTTTTCCATGAACTGATTCTTTTGGACTATTCGTTTGGTTCAGTTCACTAGTTTGTTTACATAATCAGGCAATGACGTAACATATGCGCAATTATATTATTAAAGCACCCCAAAATGGTGTGAAACGTGGATGTTTTACGTGTCTAAAGCATATAAAGTGAATAAGCTAGTCTTCATCAGCTCACGTTTTTACATAAACCATGAGAAACCATGAAAACGTTCATTTGGCCCCTTCATTTGAGTGTTTTCGGTTCACACATGCGCAGATCAGCGGCTCATCGGTCTTCAGTTCGAGTCGAACTGTTTCTTCAGTTCAGTGACTGTTGGATGAACTGGAGCGCTAGATCAGTTCACTCATCACAGGATCAGATATACGGCAGTATTTCGGCTCGTTTCCAGTCGGAGTGACTGTCAGGCGTCTGAAAGTGAGTTTAGATTGAGTAACTTGTAGATCTGTGCTGCTCGAGCTGCAAACAGTTTCAGACGAGTCAGATGGTTCATTCAGTTCGTGAACCGGACATCACTCCGGACCGTTTGTCTGAGGCTTTGGATTACAGATGATAATGCTGTAAATAATGTTTAGTTTCTTGCACAGACTGATCGTTTCGCTTCATAAGACCTCAATATATCAGTCAGGAGTCACTGGTATTAATTTTGTGTTTATTTATTTATTTGACAGGGACAATGCACATCAATAATAAATAAATGTACAATATGCCAGAATTATCCAGAAGGCTATTTTGCATCTGCAGTCCCTAAAAATATAAAAAATTAATGAATACATAATACTTGCATACTCCATAATACATATAACATTTACACTATTCCTAAAAAAAAAAAACATCCGCTTAAAAGTTATACTATACACAGAACCAACAAATCAATACCAGCTCACTCATACACACAATCCAACTGTCAAACAAAATGAAAATGTATCAATAATATCATAATATCAATATATAGACAAAGATAATGTATGCATACAGACAAGTAACAGTAGCCCTAATCATTCAATCAGTACTAAACCAAACAACCTCATATACATAGCATAAAAATCTCAAACTAGTGTTGCCTGATGTGCTTTTTTGACTCTCAAAGTGCCGGCAGCCATTGACTTGCATTTTCTGAATCAGCAAGGACCACGGTTTCAGCAAAAAATTTTCTTTACTGTTCTGCTGCAGAAATAAACTCATCTTCATCTTGGATGGCCTGAGGGCGAGTAAATTAACAGCACATTTTCGATTTTGGGTGAACTATCCCTTTGAATCATATTTCATGCAAAAATCATCATTTACGGACCCTCATGTTGTTCAGACCCTGTGTTATTTCTCATGTGAAACACAAAAGCACAGCATCCAAGCTGCTAATTATGTTTGATATTTTAATTTCAGTGTCACTCAAAGCATTTCTCATGTGTTTACAGAAGCTCTTTTAATCAGGTCTTGCATGTTTCTGCTCTGCTCTGTGCTTATGTTTGATGCCACCAAATATACTGACGAGTTTATCATCCATTTGTCATTGTTTTCTAGGAGCAAATCTGCCCGCACTATTACATACAGCCAGTTCAAAGAAGCGCTCGAAGAGCTCGCCAGGAAGCGGTTCAAAGATAAGAGCAGCGAGGACGCCGCGCAAGAGCTTTACAGAATGATAGAAGGGAAATCGCCCGTTATATCTGGAGTCACGGTAAAGCCCACAGCAGATGTGCTGTTCTTTCTCTAAACGAAGAAGCATTGATGGTATCCTGTTTTTCTCAAACTTTTGTAAATCGTTTTGGAGAAAAGTTTGATAAATGCATAAATGTAAACATGAGTTGATGAAAAGCTTATAATTAATTAAATCATAAAAATGTAAAATAATTAATTTGAATAATAAAAAGAAAACACTAAAAAAGAAAAAATATGTATTTTATGTTCACCTGCATTTAATGTGACCCTTAACCAACATCAAAGAACCAAAACATGTGAATTTGTCGTTAAATTATTAAAATCTCAAGGGGACTTTAAGTAAATATTTTAGATCAAACTGGTTTGGCTCACAAAAAAGTTTGGGAATCTTTGCTGTGGTATACAGATGAAATCTACTCACTTATTTCTTTAATTAATGGTTTTAAATGTATACGAATGAATACATAACTAAACCATCTGCTGATTTCTAAATGTAATAATGATGAATATATCGCAGTGATGATAAATATTTATGAAGACATGAGCTTATACAGTCATGTTCAAAAGTTTGGCATCAGAAGGATTTTTTTAAAGAAATTTATATTTTTATTTAGCAAGGATGCATTGAATTGGTCAAAAGTGCCAGTAAAGGCATTTATAATGTTACAAAAGATTTCTATTTTAAATAAATGCTGTTCTTTTGAACTTTCTATTCATCTGTAAATCCTGAAAAATAACATTTTCATGGTTTCCACAAAAATATTGTGAAGCACAACTGTTTTCAACATTGATAATAATCAGAAATGTTTCTTGAGCAGCAAATCCGCATATTAGAATGATTTCTGAAGATCATGTGACACTGAAGACTGGAGTAATGATGCTGAAAATTCAGCTGCGCATCACAGAAATAAATTATATTTTAACAGATATTCACATAGAAAACAGCTATTTTAAATTGTAATAATATTTCAAAATTTTACGGTTTTTACTGTATTTTTGATCAAATAAATGCAGCCTTGGTGAGCAGAAGAGACTTTTGAAAACATTTTTAAAAATGGAATTTATCACAAGTCTCTTTCTGGACTCGCAGAGAGCCGTGGCTTCCCCAACCGTGTCCCGTTTGACCGACACCACCAAGTTCACCGGATCGCACAAGGAGCGTTTTGACGAGACGGGCCGCGGGAAGGGCAAGGCAGGGCGAGTGGAAGTGGTGGATGCGTCCGGATACGTCTCCGGATACAAGCACGCAGGGTCATACGAGAAGAAAGTTTCAAAACCTCCACAGAAACCCATGTGAGGTTCTCCATCCAGCAGTGAACGCAACGGAAGACAAACCCGACTCTATAAAGCACAAATGTATTTCCCATCTTCCATTGAGGGTACGTCTTTTCCTGTGAATAACATTGAGTTTATGCTCCTCTTTCTGTAAGTGTTTTATTTCTATTAACTGGAACGCTGTTTACATCAAACGCCGACGTCACCAGCTGGTACGTTCCTAACAAACACGATGATGCCAAGAGAAAGACAGGTGACTACAGTATTGCACGATCTACTAGTGAAGGTTTTGCTGTTAATCTGTCGTGAATATTGACATGAAATTAATATTTGGCATTTTGTACTGATGCAGTAGAATCAGGCCTGAAATATACTTTGCAAATGCTTGAGTAATGCAGTGCAAGTCCATGATCCCACAATTTTTGTTACAACAACACAAAACTAAGATTGCACATTTTCCATCTCCATTTATATTTAATGCATTTGGCAGATGCTTTTATCTTAAGTTTAAATTTGAAGGTCATGCATGTAGAGTATGTTTCAGGCCTAAGATAAAATATATTTAAATGCATTTGTCTTAGTATTATTTACACATAATTTAAAGGAATAATTCATCCAAAAATAAAAACTTGCTTAAAATGTCCTCACCCTCAGACCGTCCAAGATTAGGATGAGTTTGTTTCTTCATCAGATTTGGAGAAATGTAGCATTGCATCACTTGGATGCTCTGCAGTGAATGGGTGCCGTCAGAATGAGAGTCCAAACAGCTGATAAAAACATCACAATAATCCACAAGTAATCCACAGCACTCCAGTCCATCAGTGAACATCTGGAGAAGACAAAAACTGAAACTAATCCAGGATTAAGATGTTTTGATCTGTGCAGATTTCTCTCCTAATTCAGACCAGAACACTTTTTCACTGGAGGAAGCGTTATTATGGATTATGGACTCGGATTTGAGTTAAAAACGTCTTAATGCTGGATTAGTTTCAGCTTTTGTCTTCTCCAGATGTTAACTGATGGACTGGAGTGCTGTGGATTACTTGTGGATTATTGTGATGTTTTTATCAGCTGTTTGGACTCTCATTCTGACGGCACCCATTCACTGCAGAGCATCCATTGCTGAAACACTGATGCAATGCTACATTTCTACAAACCTGATGAAGAAACAAACTCGTCTACATCTTGGATGAACTGAGAGTGAGCATATTTTCTGCAAATTTTCATTTTTTTTGGCAATCTAATGCATTAATGGCTGAAAAAAAACTGACTTGATAATCATTTGGTTTGGTCTCATTTATCTAGATTTTTTTTAAAAAAAGCTGATTTTGTTTGCATTTATATGCAATATATTTTAAAATAACCGGATGCAAAAGTCCAACCATCGTAAATTATTGTTTGATGCATAAAGAACTGACCGCTGGTGCTCAAGATTGTATATCTAGTAGTTTGGTCGATGTTTTTTCAATTGATGGCATAACTATGTATTTCTAATGGTATAATATGAAACACTGCCTGTGTGTTTTAACTGTGGAATGATTAGCTATAGTATGTGAAAGGAAACAGCATCAGCAAAAGTTCAGGATTTGCTCTGATCACAATATCGGACCCAACGCATCAAGTGTTATCATACTTCAATACAGACCGAATAATGTCGAACCAGCGGGAAACATGGCTGACAGTCCTTACAAAACTCCTCTGTGCATCTGAACTAAAAGCTTTGGACAAACATGACACAAACAAATAAGTTGGCTGAAGTTTCTAAGGATTTTAACACATATAATCAGACCCACACAGAATCTGCAGCGCTGAATTAGAAACTAACAAATTGCATGTTTGTTTATAAAAAATACTTTGGCTAATCTGATGATCTTTCTGCCTACTCTAAGATTTATTATTAGCACATTTTACCATATTAAAATCCATTATGCAGCATTGAAGCCTGCTGATTGTGTCTGGGCCTGTTTATCAGCAATAGATCAAACTGCAAATGAAAATATTAAAAGGTATTTTGTATTCTGCTGTGGTTTTAGTTTGAAAAGCACTGTTGTTATATTTAACATGTCATATCGAGGCGCTTTGCTGTTTTTTTTCATACGTGCAGTGTTTCTGCCTACAGAACAATGTTTACAAGAGAAGTGACATGCTGTATCTAACGCTGGCATGATGTACGTCTAAATGAATACATTCCCTTTACCATGACTAGTGTTCGGATTTATTTATAAACGCACTGCCATCTGAACACGCTGGACGAGATCCAACCTTCAGGGTTCCCACACTTCAGTGACTTTCCATGAGATTTCCAGTCGCGTGTGAACACTGGATGTGGACTGTGTCACTAATGAATCATTCAAACTGATTTGTGAACCACTGACTCGTTCAAAAGAAATCAGGCCGCTTTATGGCTTGCAAACATGTTTTACTCGATGCAAGCACAATATTTAGTTCATTTAATATTTTAAAACAGAGCATTACTAGTCAAATCTATATTCATTATATGCATTTTGAAAAAGATTTTATGACTTTTCCAAATCTGGAAAACACAAATGTGACCATGGACCACAAAACCAGTCATAAGGGTCAATTTTTTGGCATAAAAGAAAAATCTATAATTTTGACTCATACAATGTATTGTTGGCTATTGCTACAAATATACCCCAGCGACTTAAGACTGCTTTTGTGCTCCAGGGTCACAGATGTAGAATTCCCTAACATTTTTTATGTGATAAACTGATTTGTGAATCACTGATTCACTTGAAAAAAAACTGACTCAAAAGAATGATTCACTCACAATTCAATTTAATATTTTAGAGCGTAGAGCAGATTTTTATAAGAACTTTTACGATTTTACCAGATCTGAAAATCACATATTTTAAACTATGTGATGGTGGGAACCCTGAACTTTGTAATCGACGATATTGTCCATGTCTGTGGAGCGAAGAAGGGAGGAGTGAGAGTGTACAGACATATTCTTCTACAGAACATCTATTTTCAGAAAAGAGTAGTGGCTACGGATCATAAATGTCAAGCTCTCCCGCAGAAAGTGACTCATATTTATGATAACAAACCACAAGTAAGTATATATGTTGTTGTATTTAACGTATGTTTGTGTGATTAATGCCAAATACTGTTAACCATCCGTTTTGAGGAACAATACTGTCTTTTAAACAATGTTTTTTAATGTTCTGCAGTATCCTGATATGCATGTCATATGGTGATGGTAAAGCGATTTTAACATGTCAGTGTTTTGTAGCATCGTATTGAATAAAAAACAAACTGCCTGGTTCTTCTTTATTTCCAATGCACGAAGTCTCGAGCGATTGTGTTCTGCAACAGTGGAGATCGGGGCTAGTTGTCACATGGAAACTTTTTTTCTGTATTTGACGCTTCACCAGGGTTTCTGCGGGTTTTATGAAGGTCATTTTCATCAAGGACATTTTCCAGACCAATTAAAGAAAATTTAAGGCCCAAATCAAAAATCAAGACACATTGAGAAGCAAAATGACAAGATAAGAAGCCTTGTTTGCTGAGAAAATATTTCAGAATGAATGAGTTTTGTTCAGTTTCTCAGAAAACTTAATTTTGCATTTCAAGTAAATGTATCTTGGTTTAAAGATGTTTAAATATTTGTATTGGAAAATAAGATATCAATTTTTTTGCGGGACTTTCTGCCCTGATTTAAGACTTTTTAGGGCCTTAATTGTGGAAGGGCAAATTAAGACTTCTGAAGATGCACAGAAATCCTGTTTAAGGTCCGTCTGAATAGAAAAGTACTCCGGTTGAACAAACCGAGCAAGCAAATTTGCACAACTTCAAGATATGCATGTGTGACATAAACAGAAGCCATACTGCTTTAGAGAGTGTATATAAAACAAAAGGCATTTACATACGAGGTGTAACTTTATATTCCAGATTTATAATAAATGAAACCTAGATGTCTATTGGAGGAACGCTCTTCATTTGCAGCAGTCAGTTCATCAGAGCCTCTTCCAGCTGCTGCAGCAAACGCTCATTTCTGGCAATCAAAGACCTGCAAAAAAGACTCAATCAACACAAAGGCTGGTGGGTTTTATAGCCGTGTAGCATTTGGATCGTCTTTGACACAGACCTGTAGCTCTCTTGCTGCACACTCGCTCCGTTTCCCTCCTGAATTGTGTGACTTTTCACGTTTAACTCCTCGGGGACCGTCTGCTGTCCTAAAAATCCACCAGCACAAACATTAATAACCTGTTTTATGTCAACAACTTAGTATTGAGACACTGACCTCTGTCCTGCATGTCTGGCATCTTCTTCAGCCGAGACGACAGCAGCTTGTTTTCTGCTTTGATCAGCTGTTTCTGTAAAGACACGTTCTCCTCCAGCACATTCTTCATCTGTTCATTAAGGGCTTGCTGTATTAAAGACAACAGCAGACGTCACTGCCAACGCATTTAACTTCTCTTGTGTGACGTATGAAAGATAACAAGCTCTTTCCAAATGGAAAAAAGCACCAAACTTAGTGTAGATTCCGTCCCAAGTCTGCATATGCACAAAAGGCAGTCATTTTTTAGACTTGCAAAACTGTACTTGTGCAAAATTAAGAAACTTGCGTACATGCATCCCCAAAATGGCCATATATGGAACTAACAATGCCTAGTGTTACTATGCATGACCTCATTTGCATATAATTTCCATACGCTATTTTTCAAATATTCCATATTAGTTTTTATGAATCCTGATATGCAACAGTTTTGGTCAAAGTTACTTTTAAAAGTAATGCATTATAATATGTGACCCTGGAGCACAAAAGCAGTCTTAAGTCGCTAGGGTATATTTGTAGCAATAGCCAACAATACATCGTATGGGTCAAAATGATAGATTTTTATTTTATGCCAAAAATCTTTAGGATATTAAGTAAAGATCACGTTCCATGAAGATATTTTGTAAATTTCCTACCGTAAATATATCAAAACATAATTTTTGATTAGTAATATGCATTGCTAAGAACTTCATTTGGACAACTTTAAAGATGATTTTCTCAATATTTAGATTTTTTTGCACCCTCAGATTCCAGATTTTCTAATAGTTGTATCTCGGCTAAATATTGTTCTATCATAAACAAACCATACATCAATGGAAAGCTTATTTATTCAGCTTCCAGATGATGCATAAATCTCAATTTCGAAAAATTGACCCTTATGACTGGTTTTGTGGTCCGTGGTCACATATTGTGTTACTCCATAAAAAGTAACTAATTGTAGTTACTTTTTATGGAAAGTAATGCGTTGCGTTACTTTTTGTCACCTGGGCTGGGCTTGCTTATTATTTGCCTTTAATAACAAAAAACCCAAAAGTTAAATTTTTGTCAATGGTAAAAGCCCTTTATCATTTCTCTCAACTCGAGGACAGGAGGGCTGTCCTAATATACATTGGAATATGGCACACAAATCACACGGACATCATTCACTGAGCTTTTCTTAAGTTGCTAATAATGAACTAGCTCAATATAACCATTAATTTGACTGAAATGATCTTACGATGGACTCTTGCGCCTGCTGGAGCTGGAGTTTGAGATCTTCAGTCTCAGACCGATGCTGTTTTTCCTGTAACTCAGTCCGTGTTTTCAAGGCTTTGAGCATCTCTTGCAGAGTTTGTATCTGCTGTTCTCCTGCCACAACATCCTGCTCCATCATGCTGAGGATCTGGACCATCTTCACTGGATGGAGAGCACTGGATCAGCGAGACGAGTTCACTAGTTATGGATTGCTCTGTTACGGAGAGAATCACTTACTGAGGAAGGTCCTGTTTTGTTGATTCTCCTTCTTCCCCGACCAGAGCTCCTCCATCATGCTGAGGAGCAGCTCCATGGGCTTCCTGTAGGCACCCTGATTCAGATCGATGAAAAGGCGTGCATTCGGATAAACAAGTGGATTTTTAAAGCTGTTTGCGTTTGAGGAGTTGCAGCCTACAAACCTTTTGTGGTTTGCGTTTTCTCTGTGATGCCGACGAGGCTCCTGTGATCTGGTAGGTTAATCTGGGAGGATGCAGGACTGGATTTGCTCTGTCCTGAAGCTGGTTTTGCCATTTAAGGGCTGTGCAATCAACAACAACAACAAAAAAATGCATTCGTTTTATTTACATTTATGCATTTGGCAGACACTTTATTTAACATAAAAACACTTTGTTACAGACACAACTATATTTGTATGTATATGTAATGCATGGTTTATCAGACAGCTAGATTCATAAAGTGACTAGTAGACTAAGTACCGTGCGAATCGGACCGCATTTCTGTAGGATGAGGTGTAAAGACGCTCTCTCCTCGAACCGTAGCGTGAGTCAGACTCTGGCTCTCAAACGTCACTCGCTGAGAACCAGCAGGAGCCTCTAATAGAGTCAATCAGAAAATACAATTATTCCACAGCTATCCTGAGTACTGGAGGTATCAGGCTGAAGGTAAAAATAAGAGAAATGTCACCCCTTGTGGACAGAAGTGGAATAACAAAAACATTCACCTTTTTTATATTCCAAGCTCTTGGGAACAGACTCCTACATGACAGACAATTAATAAAACATTAATTGTGTGAAAATATACGTATATAACTAATTATATAATTTACTAATAATGTAATATAGCATAATAAATACAACAGTATTAATATGCAGGGGTGCACATAAGTTTTTTTTAGTCTGGTTCTCATGAGAGCACCTGGAGATTTGGATTGGTGCTAAAAAAAAAAATAATTATAATAAATAAAATAATTATTAATAGTAACAATTAATAAATATTGCACTTTATTTGATTTTTAAAAATAAAATAACAAAATAATAAAGTGCAACACATATTTGAATCGATTTTCAACCGGCTCGCGGTTAATAGTTACATCCCTAGCAATAATACTATTATATTTTAAAATAATAAGTGAGAAAAATACATGTTTTATAGTATGCTTAAAAATACTAATGCTAATATTTAAATTAAAAAAAATAATAATTCTTGTATGAATTTTCATAATTTTCAAACCTAAAATCAGAAAGCTTTTTGAATGAATTTATATAATGACTGAATAGACGCGCCGACACACCTTGTTTTGTTTTGGCGACCTTTCGCACTCAGGTCCGTTGATCAAATGTATGATATCTGATTCGGAAGGATTTTCTAAATACGAAAAAGAAAAACAATTACAGACATAGATAATCTGTACACAAACATTAAAGTATACTATTTGTCATGTATTATTAAATATGGTACGGAAGTGTTATGCATTTATCTGTGTGGCTGGGTGATATATTTAATATTAGCCATGTATGCAGTATATAGTGTCTGAGTCAGAGAGAGTGTTTTACGCTGGAACAGACGAGGGCTGCGCTCGTTCTCAAAGCGGACGGAGAGAGTTTCAGCTCTCTTTCTAGAAACATCATTAAGCGCAGCTTCCTCGTTCCCCTCGAGAAGCGAGAGCGTCTTCATCATCTTCTGCATGGCTTTGATTCGGAGCTCACTACTTCTGCAAAACAGTGACCATAATCAATGACCTGAAAACCATTCAATTTAGTATTATTTATTTATATACCATTATATTATTTAACAATAAAATAAATAAGCTTTTATTTTTATATGCTCAGGTTCCATTTATTTTAGGAAAATTCCATTTTAATTCATTTCATTTTTTTTATCAATCAATCAATCAAATTGTATTTATAAAGCACTTCTCCAAACAAATCAGTTCAAAGTGCTTTACAGGAGAGCTAACGACAAACTAACAAATAAAAATAGAACTATAAATAGATTATAACAACATTTAAAAAGTTACAAATATAAAATGATAAAAACCATATGAGACATTACAGGAAAGCCAGGCTAAAATGAGTGTTTTTAATTAGATTTAAATTTTCAATGAGAGAGAGAGAGAGGGCGAGAGAGAGAGAGAGAGAGAGAGAGAGAGAGAAGAGAGAGAGAGAGAGACAGACAGATGACGCACCAAGCTTGCGGAGTTTGGTCATTGCGTGGACCAGGTACAAACGATAGAGCGGGTGTTTCCTGACCACAGGATTGAGCCGCAAATCCAGTTCCTTCAGATTGTGCAGCTTGTGCAGGGAAAAGACGTCCTGCAGAGACGCCAGCCTGTTGTAGTACAGATTCAGTCTCTCCAGCATTTCCAAATGCTCAATCCCCTACAAACACCAGCATGACAGATACACAACAGTATAAACGTACAGATGTATAGTCAATTATAAATATTCTTTTATTTCTATACTCACATTTGAGTATACTCATTCTATGATATGCACTGTCCGAGTCATGTTAATAAATTAATATATAAGAAACTTATTGTAAAATATAACCTATGACAAAAGCAAATAAATAATTGATTCTGTAAACTAACTATGGTAATAAATAAGAATGTTTTTTTATAAAATATAACCTATGACAAAAGCAAATAAATAATTAATTCTGTAAACTGTTAATAAATTAATAAATAAGAAAGTTATTATAAAATATAACCTACGGCAAAAACAAATAAATAACTGATTCTGTAAACTATGTTAACATGTATTTTTCACCTGAACTGTGAGCAGCGCATTATGCGAAAGATCCAGTGACTTCAGACGCACAAAGTTCTTTAGGGATGTTCCTAAATTACAGATTTTCCCTTCGTATGTTCCTGGAAGAGTCAACGATCGGACATCCGCTGCGATAAATCATTAAAAATATTAGTAAATCAAATAATGACTATATAATATATATAACTATATCATATGTTTTACCTAAACAGCTGTGCTGAAGGTTGAGTTTTTCTCTGATCCACTGCTCTGTTGTGGTCCAACCGTCTACCGCCATTGTTTTGAAACCGGAATTCAGGAAGCGCATGCGCAGAACTAGGATAGGCTTATGAATATTACTTACGTAATGTGACGCAGGCGCGTCTGATTCGCTGAAAACCAGACGTTGGCGAGTCAGTTGGTGAATTAGCCAATCAAACTTTGATAACGGCTTAGCTCATGAATATTAATTACGTAAGCGTGTTTGAACGTTTGTCTGAGGAAGGTTACCGAGCAACAGCGACAGTACTGGTGTATTTACGATTAATCTGTCAACACAGGAGGGAAGGACGCTGTCAAACTACGCCAGAAATATATATATTTCATCAAATGACAGCTTGAAGTTATGGAAATATTCCTTAAACAAATCATTAAACAGGTAAAGCGCTCAAATGAGAAAGTATGTCAAGAAATGTTTGCGTAACATTACCCTCTGGTGGCAAATCAACGCCACCTCAGGCCACAGATTTAGTTTCCCCCCCCAAAACAAATCACATATAATGACTGCGGTCATAATTAAATAATAATAATAATAATTGAATCAGTTTTCGGTCTATGATGAGTATGAGATCTGTGATGCCAATAGACAGCAAAATGCTTTCAAAACAACTGAATGTGAGCATGTGTTATATAAATATATTATAGAATTGGATTTGTAATAACTGATATGTGAGTTGATTGTCAAAACGGTGAAATTTCAAAGAATATAAAACATTTGGCACCCGAGTTATTCCTTGATGTCATATTGGTGTTTTTCCTCAAGGGGGCGCTTAAGGGCTCAGAGGACAGAATCCGCATTGAGCCGCATTCAATTCTCATTACGTTTTATATATTACTGGAGATGTTTATACTCTAAAACGTATAATCGTTTAAATGTATTGTGTATACGTTTTTTTTAATTTGACATAAAAATTTTAATTCGTCTCAGCGATTTCTATAAATGTGTTTAGTAAAAACACGTACCTGTTATCACTCTGATTGGTCCATTTTGGCCAGCGCTGAGAAAAGTAACAAGTAACACGTGACATCGCGATGCTTTACAATAATAGATAATTTGATAACATTTATATGTAGTAATTTAGCAGACGCTTTTATCCAAAGCGACTTAAATGAGAACAGCAGAAGCAATTAAAATCAATAAAATAATAAGTGCAATAAAATGTAAGTGCGGTGGCAAGTCTCAGTTAGCAGTACGCAAGGTTTAAAAAAATATATATATTTGTATATAATAAATAAAAAGACAACAAGTAGATATAATAAAAAAGTATAGAGAATGCTAGTGTTAGAGGATAATTTTTTATAATAAATAAAAAGAAAACAAGGATAGAAATAGAATAATCATTTTTTATAATAAAAAAGAAAACAAGTAGTTGGGATAGAAATAGAATAGAGAGTGCGAGTGTTAAAGGGGCTAGTGTTGTTGTTGTTGTTGTTGTTTTATATAAATAAAAAATAATACAAATAGATACAATAGTTAGAATAGAGAGTGCTAAAGTTAGAGGGTCAAATGAAGATTGAGAATAAAATGTAAAATTTAAAATGTAAATAATACAAATGTAAAACTTGAGTAATAATTGAACATACTTAATTATCGTGATTATGCGTGTATCATAATTTTTATTTAAAATTTAATTTTAAACGTCGATATGCAAAGTAGATCATTTATATTTTGATAAAGACATATAAAGAGATTTTTTTAAATTTAGTTTCAAACGTAAACTCTTATGTTTTTTAAATCGTGGAGTTTTTAAAATAAGCTCCGCCTACTTTTAGATCCTCGCTTGACGTATAGCTTGCCATTCTTCGCGTTTCTGATGCAGAGTCAGCATCAGCATCACACCGAGCACAGGTGCTTCATCTCCAGCACTCCTATCCTCTCTGCTGGATAGGATGAGACGATGGCTCGCAGGAGAGATGATGATGGTGATGATGACGGACACAGGCTGATAGAGGAGGAGGAGGAGGAGGAGGATGCGCGTCCCATCATGGACAGTGAGGATAAGGACGATCTGTCCCTGGACGAGATTTTACGTCTGTACAAGCAGCCCATCAACGAGGAGCAGGCGTGGGCTGTGTGTTACCAGTGCTGTCGCTCTTTTCGGCAGGATTCTGCTGGGACCGGAGGAGCAGGACATGTCAGGATTTATAAAGACGGATCGGTGCGCTTTCATTCCGGAGACAGATCAGGTGACAAATCAACACCTTCCGCATCCATTACACACATCGGCATGTGCATTTCCATGCATAGGCCTAATAGGTGTTTAACTGTCATGCATTTGGGTGCAAATGTTTTGAAACAGCTTATATATATATATAGTTGCGTTTATTTTCCCTAGTGTTCTGCATCACAAAATATGCACAGTATTGAATGCATCATCTTATGTGCAAGAATTAGGTGTGAAATGCTGTGCAATTGTGTCATGGTCCTAATATCTTGTATTTCACATCTTGTGCATTGTGTATTTTTGTCAGCACTGATGTATTATGTAACACGTGAGGCCTTTATTAGCAGGCCAGTACAACCAGTGCACTAAATTGAGTACTGAGTCTAAAATAAACACAAGGCAGCATAAATGAAGCATAAAAGCAATGGAAGTGCTCACAGTCACCGACCGTTGTTTACAGTTGTAGATGCTCTCTGATGCACAGAGGGATTCACATGCTGATAAACACTGTACAGCTCCTGATCAGGGCCTGTGCTGTACAGAAATTGCATATTCATAACGCTTTTGTGTGTAAAATGGTATTTCACTACAGATTCAAATGAAATATGTCTGCTATTTCCGCTCGGTGTGTGACTTTATCAACATTATGTACTAACATTACCCAGTAGCCCATGATATTTGGTAGCCTATTTAGGATTAGGGTATTTAGGGTATGTGTAAAATCTATCAAAGTTATGATAGTTAACTAAAGCTAAAATCACAACAAAAACAAAAAAAACTTTTTTTGTTAAGTGAAATAAAATAACATAAAAGCACTTGAAAATGTATTAAGTTTATTTTATTTCAACTAGTTGCCAATTAGTGTTATTCTAGTATTGAAATGCTATTATAGTTTTCATTCATATTTTAATTAATTTTAATATATAATTATAATTTTTTTTTTTCTGTTATGATTTTAATTTCAGGTTTTTTTGTGTGTTTTGGTCATATTTGTTAGTTTTTGTTTATATTAATTTTTATTTCGGTTTTAGTTATTTTATTGCATCAAGTTAAACTACATGAAAAATGTTGCCTTGTCAGCTAGCTGAAATAAAATAATTAAGAGTAAAAGCAGTAGTTTTTTTAAGTTTAAGTTTATTTTATTTATTTAAAAAAGGGGTTTTGTATGGTTTTAGTTAACTATAGTAACCCTGTTGCCCAGGCATCATTTCTCAATTTCATTTAGTTTTAACTAAAATAAATGTACAAAAAGCAATTAAAACTGAAATAAAAATGAATAAAAACTGTATATACATATTTAAAATCTAAAAAAAATGACAAAATGCACAACAAAATTACTAAAATGTTAACTAAAATAAAAATATAAAAAGAAAAACCCATTTAAAATATTAATAGGAACTATAATAGTATCTCTCTCTCTGTATCTAATAGTAATGATACTACAATAACACTGGTCTAAAACTGAGCTGCTAGGCACCTGTGTTGAATGGAGAATGCTTTAATCGTTTCACGTGTTGAAGTGCTGCTGATAATAATGAAATGTGCTCACTGTGCAGCTTATACACAGTTTAGAAGATTGAGATATTTATTACAGATGGATTTAACTGATGGCTTTCCAGAAGATGATTTTATTGCTCAGAGCAATATTTCTCTTTCATTGCTCAGGAGACTAAATGGAGTTTGCAGTTAAGTGTCGTCAGATGTTTCCCCAATAGGAGAATAAGTCAATAGCTGTCGTACAGTAAGAATATAGAGATATAAAATGAATGTGGAGCAGCACAAATCATTTGATGACAAATGCATGAGTTAGTATTGAGACTTATGACTTTTCACTGCAGACTTTGCAGATCTCTGAGATATTCCCAGAGGAGAGGTGCTCACTTTGCCTTTTAATAAACGCCACTGTCATTGCTTTCTCGCATGAGACACGCTGTCAAGATCGATATGTCTTGCAGCTTCCAGGCAGAGTTGTTGCTTTGTCAAAAGTGTGAACATGTTCCTCATTCGCTGTCGACTGCAGAAGAACAGAGGCGAGATCTGTTTCTTTGCTGACTTGAGATTAAGTGGATTTCAGAATTGTCATGTGTTTTTGCATATTCAATCAAAACCGACTGACACAGTCTGATACACTCAGGTTGTCGTAAAATGAAAATGTGCTGAAAATGCACTCACTCTCAGGCCATCCAAGATTAGGATGAGTTTGTTTCTTTATTAGATTTGGAGGAATGTAGCATTGCATCAGTGTCTCAGCAATGGATGCTCTGCAGTGAATGGGTGCCGTCAGAATGAGAGTCCAAACAGCTGATAAAAACATCACAATAATCCACAAGTAATCCACAGCACTCCAGTCCATCAGTTAACATCTGGAGAAGACAAAAGCTGAAACAAATCCAGCATTAAGACGTTTTTAACTCAAATAAGAGTCCATAATCCATAATAACGCTTCCTCCAGTGAAAAGGTGTTCTGGTCTGAATCAGGAGAGCAATATGCACAGATCAAACACTGTTTAAACAGCTCTAAACAAATATGTGGCTGGATTTTGATGCGAGAGACAACAGCAGATGCACTTTTCACTGGAGGAAGCGTTATTATGGATTATGGACTTTTATTTAAAAACATCTTAATGCTGGATTTGTTTCAGCTTTTGTCTTCTCCAGATGTTAACTGATGGACTGGAGTGGTGTGGATTACTTGTGGATTATTGTGATGTTTTTATCAGCTGTTTGGACTCTCATTCTGACGGCACCCATTCACTGCAGAGCATCCATTGCTGAGACACTGATGCAATGCTACATTTCTCCAAATTACAGCTTACAGCGCTGTAAGCTGTCGTCTGAGTTCTTCTTCTTTATTCATCTGTCGCTGACTGTCATCTCTTCTGTTCTCCCACAGGTGTGCGTAACCCCAGCCGATCCTCCACACAGGTGAGTGATGCACAGTAACGCCGCGGCTCATTCCTCATGACAGCGTGAGCATCTGTGAATGAGCAGAAATGTGTTTGTTAGTTCAGTACTGACATGGATCTGTAACATGTGGAAACTCTTAACTCCTTTTAAGTGTTTCCAGCTGTTGCTAGCGGTTGCTGGGGTGTTGTGGGTGGTTTCCAGGGCATTGCTATACAGTTGTTAAATAGAGTTATTAAAGAGTTTGATATAGTTTTTATTAATATTTTTGAATGAGTTTTTATTTAAATATTTTCAGTTTTTGTCTTAAGTATAATTTCTAGAAAATTTGTATTGTACTTTTGTCAATTTTATTCATTCATTTATTTATAAAAAAAAAAAAAAAGTATTGCTTTTTAGGTTTAATTTATTTTTAGTTCGGTTTTAGATTTGAATTATTTCAGCTTGGTAATTTTAATTTAGTCATTCATGTTAAACAAAAATTAGAAATGTTGCCTAAATAAATTTAGGTTTTTAATCCTAATTATTATTTTATTTTATTTTAGCTTTATTTCAATTAACAAAATTAACTAAGTTTTATTTTTTTTAGGTTTGCTTTATTTTTATGTCAGTTTTAGTTTTAGATTTTATTTATTTCCAGGTAGTAATTTTAGTGCTTCAAATTAAACTAAACAAAAATTAGAAATGTTGCATAAAAAACTTTAAATTTTTGTATAATGTTTTATTTTATTATTTTAAGTAACACATTTTATTATTATTATTATTATTGCTTTTTATGTTTCATTTTTTTTATTTCAGTTTTAGTTTTGGTTTAGTTTTACATTTTATTTATTTACAATTAGGCACTTTAGTGTTTCAGCTTAAACTAAATGAAAATAATTTTAAGTTTTTCATCTAATATTTATTTTATATCAGCTTTATTTCAATTAACAGATGTTTTGAATAGTTTAATAGTGAATAAGCAGCTCTATTACCACATTACCTCCTGCAGCTTAGAGACGTTTGCAGCCCATCTGTGTTCTTCTATATTCAGACGTGAGCTTTCAGCACCAGGTCATGTTTTCTGCTCTCTCTGGTCTCTCGCTCGGCTTGTCACTCCACAAGTTCATTAATTTGATGTCGGCAGCTGGTGACATTTTAAAGGCCAATTAGAGACATATAGACCCTACGGATCACTGTTTGACTCCCAAGCATCTTTGACCTTCCAGGTTTATGATGTGTTCAGTAGATCGACTAGAGCTGACTGCGTTGAGTATTTTTTATATATGCACGTAACTCAGCTCAACTTAATTCAGTCGCTGTGAGTCAATGGCCGATACTTGTCACGATATAGTACTTTTTGCAGGGCATTCATCAAATAAATGTGGCAATGAGCATATTTGTGAATTAAATAATTTACTAAAGAAAGGTGCTTAATCTCAATTTATTTAAAAGTCTCTTTTCTCTGCTCACCAAGGCTGCATTTATTCGTTCAGAAATACAGTAGAAAACAGTAAAAATATTATTACAATTTAAAAAACGTTTTTCTATGTGACTATGTTAAACTGTAATTTATTCCTGTGATCAAAGCTGAATTTTCAGCATAATTACTCCAGTCTTCAGTGTAACATGATCTTCAGAAATCATTCTAATATGCTGATTTGCTGCTGAATTATAGAAATTATATTTTAAAATGCAGTCAAACTTGTGACCAGTAGAGTATATATCAATCATTCAATAGTCCAGCAAACATATGTCCATTTGGATGTAGTTTATAAGCTCAGTGGCCGTTAAGTAATGTGAATAATTGTCACTTTAATGTGGTTTTATTAGTAAGTGTCCCTGACTGCATGCTGCTGTATAAGGACACAAACACACCCGTCTTATGTGTATATGAGACTTCAGTCCATAGTCAAATCCCTGTTAAGCAGCTTTCCAGAAGCTTTCTCTGACAGACAGCAAGAAGTGTTCAGAGTTTTGTGCAAGGCATTTAATAACAAACTACACTAGACATCCACGAGCAGAACAGTGTGGGGTTTGTGTGTTCGGTTGCTTTTTATTTCATTCAGACGGTCTCTTTCTGTTTTAGTAGTCCAGAGTAATCTGCAGACTGGACTGGACACATGAACTAGATGCAGTTCCCCTATTCCACTCACTCTTTGCTTTTGGTTATTATCTTTTGTTTAGACAGAGCATCAGTCGCTCTTCATTACATCGGTCTTGATTATTTTCTTTATGAGATCCTCAGGGTTAATGATCAGTTTCTAAACTGAAGCTGTTATTACCCAGCGGTTGTGTTTGTGGATGTAATGGGCCGCTGGACATCGCAGTGAACGAGTCTGTTGTCCACTTCACTGCAGGCTCCTGCATTCTGGATGAAATTCATCTTAAGAATCTGTTGGGGTCTGATTAACATCACAAAGAGTAACAAAGCGCTCTTTATGACTGGACAGACCCCTGGATGGAAGTTGCACATGAGTTTTGATCACAGGCCATCTAAGGGCAAAAGATTTTATCATTAACCTTGTGGAAAGATGCTTAAACTCTGAATAAAATACAGGAAGGAACATCTTATTATATTATACACCAGTGTAAAGACCATTTTATTTGTAATGCTCATATGTGCATATAAATGATCAAATACTCCATCAGAACTTTACATCTCTCTTGGGATAGCTAGTATTGCACCATTTTAATTAATAATTCCAATTCATTTTGCATACACAACTGTTTAAAAGTTTTTTTTTAAAGAAATTAATGCTTGTTTTATTTAGCAAAAATTTATTAAATTGATGAAAAGTGGATCATGTGACACTGCAGACTAGAGTAATGATGCTGAAAATTCAGCTTTGATCACTGGAATAAATTATATTTTACAATATATTCACACACAAAGCAGCTATTTTAAATTGTAATAATTTTTCAAAATATTACTGATTTTACTGTATTTTTGATCAAATAAATGAAGCCTTGGTGAGCAGAAGAAAAAAATCTTGCTCATCCCAATCTTTTTAACGGTAGTTTGTGTGACTTTTAAATGTTTTTATTGCATATTAGAAAATAAGCAATGAGTCAAATGCAAATGTAACTGCTTG
This sequence comes from Sinocyclocheilus rhinocerous, assembly GCF_001515625.1. Lineage (NCBI taxonomy): Eukaryota > Metazoa > Chordata > Actinopteri > Cypriniformes > Cyprinidae > Sinocyclocheilus > Sinocyclocheilus rhinocerous. The sequence goes on along the minus strand of NW_015641054.1, from coordinate 32,251 downwards.
GAAAGGAAATGAGGACTGTTACTTTGGCAGCTTGTTTTTACATTAAATAGCCTAACAGTTGTAACTAACAGTCATTCAGTAATGTGAACGAATAGATCTCATCTCTATATCATGCTATCTTAGCGGTTCTCAACTGGTCCATCACAGCCCAAAAAATGGGTCACAGGACTGTTCTGATTATCCGCTTGTATAAGCGAGAAGAAAATATCTTTTTGATAATGTCAAAGGTTGTGTGTCCAGTCAAACTGTTTGACTGTAATGTAATGTGAACTCTTTCCCAAAAACCTTGAACAAAGCTGCACAAGGTAAAAGAACATACAACCCAAGATTATTTTGAACACAGGTTACAGGTTTGGATATAAGATGTATAAGTGTGATATAAGAAACCAAACCCTTTTAAGGTTTCGTTGACGCCTTACACAGCCATTTACAGGCGTTTTAACAGGCCTCACACAATATAAGCAGACTAGTTTCACTGTATCAGGTCACAGAGGAAGTTTCACTGCAGCAGTTCAGCCTCAGGATTGACTGAAAGAAAAACCTGAAACCTGCTGTTGTTGGAGGCGTTAAGGTTCTTGGAGCACGAAATGTATTTAGTGTATTTGATGTTCTTGAGTAGGGCTGTGCGATATTGAAGAAAAATGCGATATGCGATAACTCATTAAATAATGCGATATTCGATATGCGATACGATAATGCTTAAAGTGCCACATGCTCAGATGAAACAGTTTTACTCAGCTGTTGCTGAGTCAGTTCTGTGAACTTCTATAACTATCTTGTGTCATATATATATGATTATTTGTATGTATGTGTATCAAGAGTTCCTGTAAAACCACAACACATTCCTTGCGTTTGCGCACACTTAAGTGGTGAATAAAGCTCATTCTGATTCTGATTCTAATAAGAAAGCACCCCTACAACAACTTCTGAAAGTGAACGGTAGTGTTTTACTCGAGCATTACATAAAAATGTCATTTTAACATTAGTGTAATCATTTTAACATGAGTTTAGGAACTGAATAATAAAAAGGAAAAATAAAACACTGCTTAGTATTTACTCGTTGAATTCAATATTATGCACTGATTCCATCATTGGCTAAACTAAGGTCTTCTCTTTCCAACAAAAAAAACGAGAATGTTCTCTTAAAGATACAGTGGCAAGGAAATGAACACAAAGACCATGTTGCCATATGGCCACACCATGCGGTAGAGGGTTAAGCTATTTTTTAAGTTATTAAGTTAAGAGCAGTGAGTGATTTTCTCTTTGTCTTTTGTTCATGGCCCCAAATATTACAAGCTGTAGCGATATGCATATTGCGATATGTACATTTGCGATATTTCGATAATTTCGATATATTGCACAGCCCTATTCTTGTGTAAAAAAACAAAACAAGAAAGGCTTTACGTTTTAGTTTGGTGTATCTGTGTCGATTAAGAATGTGTCTCAAATATCCCTATTTGAGTAATAAGTGCACTTAAACTCATTCCAGTGCACCAAAATCCCTGGAATTGAATCTAGTGCACTAGAATTCCCAGAATTCACCAACTTTTCACTGTATGTACCAGAAATATTGTCAAGATATTTTAAGTTACGTTCTCTAACACAAGCCTTAAAGGGATAGTTCACCCAAAAATGAAAATTCTGTCATTGTTTACTCACCCTCACGTCATTCCAAACCTTAATGAATTTCTTTCAGCTGTTGGACACAAAAGAAGATATTTTGAGGAATGTTGGTAACCAAAGAATTGACGGTTGAAGCCATTACTTTCCATTACAAAAAATACTAAGGAAGTCAATGGCTACCGTCAACTGTTTGGTTACAAACGTTCTTCAAAATATCTTCTAAGGCTGTGCAATTAATCGAAAAACTATTTCGATTTCGATTTTGGCCTCCAACGATTATGAAAATACAATAATTACGAGATTTGAAAAGGGAGGAAAAAAAAGTTCGGCAAAAGGCGGGATCGAACCCGGGTCGATCGCGTCAAAAACCAAGTCTCAAACTATACCTACCTTTTCCGGTTTGTCTGATTTGTCGTTGTGTTTTCTGACTTGTTATAATGTTTTCTGAATTGTTGTTGTGTTTTCTGAATTGTTATTTTGTTTTTTAGACTTGCATTTGTGTTTGTAATTTGTTATTTTGTTTTCAGAATTGTGATTTGCTTTGCACTTCTCGGCCACCGTATATATGCGCTCAGAGATGGAGCACAACACGGACATGTAAAGTTATCTTTTAGCTCAAGGTGTGCGCCTAAACGGTCAAATACACGCAAAAATGTGTCAAAATGCGGTGCTTAGTGGTTATTCATGTATACCTTCGTCGGTCATGTAATAAATGAACATAAAGAGTCGAGAATGAAAATACGCGTTTAACGGGAAATTGGATCCGTGCGGCTCTTAAAGTGACAGCGGGCTATTTTCCTGCTGCGACTGTGTGCTTAATATTAATCAAACAACAAAAGACAAAGACAAAATCACACACTGCTCTTGTGTGAAGGACTTTTGTAGCTTTAATAAGAAACAGAAAAGTTTAATTCTTACAGTGAAGACTATGCTGTTTTATTTTACATTTGATTATTCATTTCTGTAGTAGGCTGTAAACTGCTTGAGACTTGCATAAAAACATTAAAGCACAGTTTGTTTCATTTGTATCTTTTTATTCTATTGCATTTGTCCTTTGCTTTTTTATTACTGACAGTTTAATTATTTTCAATAATGTTGAGGACTTTTTGTTTGTTTGTTTGTTTGAAATTCCGCCGGTCTCTACAATGTAGATGTCATAGCCACCTTATTTACAGGAAATATATATTTGATATGTATCACTATCTTTAAATAAATCACTCATTTAAAGTTTTGGTCATATGGCCCCCTCATAATCGTGTTAAATAATCGTGATTACAATATTGACCAAAATAATTCTGATTATGATTTTTGCCATAATCGAGCAGCTGCGTTCAGCAGAAAAAAAGAAACTCATACAGGTTTGGAGCAACTTAAGGGTGAGTAAATGATGACAGGATTTTCATTTTTGCGTGAACTATCCCTTTAATTTCTCTTGCAAGTAAGTATATCTAGTTTGAAGCACATTCAGATATTTTTAGTGAAAATTAAAATGCTTTTTTTTGCAGTTGGGTTGTGTTTGTGTGCAGGCGATCGAGTCTCTGGGCATCATGATCTATAAGGCTCTGGATTACGGGCTGAAGGAGAACGAGGAGCGAGAGCTGAGTCCGCCGCTCGAGCAGCTCATTGACCTCATGACTAACGTGGCCGACGCAGAGAGCGACTCCTGCGCCGATGAAGGCTACGATGCCACTGAGGAAGACGAGGATGACCGCGAGGGGGATCCCGCCCACCCCTGCCGTATCCGCGGCTACCGTGACATCATCAAGGTATCATAGACTTTTATAGTAACTGACTGTAGACATTATGCAACAGCGATGTCACATGACTGGCTGCAACTAACTAATCACTTAATCTGACAATTGTTATCTTTAAATAATTGATTAATCATATATTCAGTGCTGTCCTTGTGCAAATTCAATGTGCAAAATGAAGTTGATTTAATATCAGCATATTAGAATGATTTCTGAAGGATCATGTGACACTGAAACTGAAAATTCTGCTTTGATCACAGGAATAAATTACATTTTACGATATATTCTCATGGTAAACAGTTATTTTAAATTGTAAAAATGTTTCACAATTTTACTGTTATTATTTTTGATCAAATAAATGCAGCTTTGGTGAGCAGAAGAGACTTCTTTCCAAGACATTAAAAATCTTAAGTATTCCAAAGTTTTGTATGTTTATGTGTGCAAAAATGGTTTAAAATATTAATGTTACAATATAAAATAATTTAAAAAAAATCAGAGTCGTAACAGCAGAACTTTTTAAATAAACAAAAGTTCCATTTATTTCAAATTTCAAATGATTTCAAATGTCAGGTGGTTAATTTAAAACCTAAATTTGATTTCAACAAGAAATATTGTTTGATGCGAATGAATGCACTTCCTTTCACTGTTACACTGCATTTGATTGATGTTGTTTTGTGTCACGGCGATTTAATTTAACATTTAATCGCTTGCTGTTATGCATAATAAAAATGCATGCATTATGAAAATATATAAACACTTTAAAGTAACACATACATCAGAAAATACACACACACACACACATATACATATATGTATATGTGTTTTATATATATATATATATATATATATATATATAAAACACATATACATATATGTATATGTGTGTGTGTGTGTGTATTTTCTGATGTATGTGTTACTTTAAAGTGCCTTTACTAATCACTGACTGAAACTGTATCCCACAATGCAGTGCACTCAAGCTCTCAGTGTGGGCTGAGCAATTTTTTTCTGGTACACATGCATTCATTCACAGACTATTTTTTTGTGATCTGCTGATCACAGTGAGAGCGTTTATGAGTGTGTGTTTAAATGCCGTGTTGATGTTTTTGTCGCACTAATGGGCTGCAGACGGACGTTCTGTTGCCAGCATGAAGCCAAGAGTGACTCATCACACACCTTCTGTCCATTTATTTCATTTATGACACATTCGTATGCCGCTCTACAGATCAATGTGTCTCCTCTTGACCTGTTCAAAACACTCATTGTTTATTCCCAACACGGACATCTATGTGATTAATAATTTACCATGAACTTCATTATAGTGTGAAACTGAATGTAGCTGAATGAATTGCTCTCTTCTCTGTCTGTAGCTGTGCGTCCTTCACCTGCCCACGCCGGCAGACGCGCCCAATCACTACCAGGCCGTGTGTCGAGCTCTGTACGCCGAGACCAAAGAGCTGCGCACCTTCCTGGAGAAGATCCAGAGCGCCAAAGAGGTGAGAGCAGACCCACAGCTTAGACTTCAGCCCTAAATCAAGCTAAATTCTTATTTTTATGTTCCTGAGATTCATCCCATTCTCCTCCCAGTAGATTTACATACTTATATCTGAGACAGTGCTATTTTAGTATTATCTATATATTACTATAGTTTTTATGAATATTTTGTATTAGCTGTTATTTTTATATTTTCATTTATTTATTTATTTTTGTCATTTTGTTTTGTAGTATTTGTTTTGTAATTTAGTTTTATTTTATTTTTAAATATTACTATATAGGTTTAAAATGTATTTTTTGTTTCGGTTCAGTTTTAGTTTGTATTTATTTCCAGTTAGTACTTTTAGTTTTTCATCTAATATTTGCATCAGTATTATTTTAGTAGAATTTATATTCTATTATAGTTTTTGTTAATATTTTGAATTAGATGTTATTTTTTATAATTTTGTCATTTTTATTAGTTTTTATTTCCAGTTAGTAATTTTAGTTTTTCATTTATTATTCTTTTTTCATTTTAAAGTTTGAATAATTTAATTGTGTTTTTTTATTAGTTTTTTTTTTTTTTAAATATGTCAATTTAGTTTTTATTGAGTTTCAATTCTTAGTTTTAGTTTATTTAGTTTTAGCTTCAACTAAACAGAAATGAGAAATTTTGCATTGGCAACTAGCCGAAAAAAAACAAGTTAACATTTTTAAAGATTTTATTTTATTTCAGTTAATGTTCATTTTATTTCAAGTAGTAAACATTTTTATGGTTTATTTTTAGCTTTAGTTAATGATAATATTTTATTTAATTTCAGCTTTATTTCTATTTGCAAAAAAAAAATTTATAATTTTTTTTTATTATTATTATTAATAACATCCCTGATCTGTGGTTTGACATTTTTGCTCTTACTCTCATAAGATTATTTACGATTGAATAAATGTAATGATGTCTTGTGTGGAAGAGGGTCGCAGCTGGTTTTACTGCTGGTTTGACCTTAGATGTTATGGTGACATTTCCATGTTTCCTTTGATTGTGCCCTTTATAATGTGTTAGCCAAATAACAGGGCTTATATAAAACTGTCCTAAGGAAACATAAAACCCAGACCTGGGAGAGATGGAAATGTATTTTATCTCATTTGTCTCCATTGATCTCATTTCACATGAAAAGGGGTGTTTGCCTAGAAGTCTTAAAGGCACAGCAGCAAAAACGGCCTGAGAGAGGATGGACAGTGAACATGAAAAACTAAATTACAGCTGTTCTTGGTGCAAGAAACCTTGACTAACACATTATATGTGGACTGTAAGAAAAAAAGTCTGATATGACCTCTTTAAAGCCTGCCTTCAAGTCCTAATTGTTTATATGTTTTGAGCTGTTATATATATATATTATATATATCTACTGTTTTTCACAGGGAAATCTGTGCCTGTTGTGGCTCTACAGCACCTCTTTATGGGGTTTTGAGTGTAAGATGAGACGAGCCACTCCGCCTTCACAAAGCGTCACCCTCAGTGCTCGTTCCCATGAGGGTTTACTGTTACCGCACCGTAAAGCCTTTCATTTCCAAACTAAATAATGACGCCACCGTTTGGGATCAGCTGCAGGGGGAAATGACTTAAGATAAAATGACAAAACTAAACATGCATGACAACTGAATATGAGGAGGTTCTGTTGTCCTGTTCTTTGTGTTAATCAGAGTAAATCAGTGAAACATCACAGTTATTATAGCAAAAATGATAACTGATAAATTGTCAGGAAAAAACAAACTCAAAACAGGTTTCATTTTCCTTTTGCAAAATGTATTTCCTATTTCTTTTGGCGGTTTCTACATACTATCATAGTTTATCTTATTGTTTTTAATTATTTTTTTCATATTTTCCATTTTCATTTTAATTTTTTTGTAATTTTGTCATGTGTTTTATCATTATATTAGTTTTTTAGTACTATTTAGGATTATTTAGGATTTATTTCTATTTCCATTTCAGTTTTAGGTTATTTATTTATTTATTTCCTGTTAGTGATTTTAGTTTTCAATATTATATATACTATTTATATCAGTTATTTTAGTATCGTTGATATGCTATTGTAGTTTTTGTTAATATTTTGAATTATATTTTACTTTTATATTTTCATATTTTCTGGGAAATTACTTAAAATGACAAAACTAAACATGCATGACAAGTGAATATGAGGAAGTTCTGGAAAATCACAGTTATTATAGCAAACAAATATATTTTTTCCTTCATTTATCTCACCTGTAAATTAATTACTCTGTAAATTCATAAAAAGAAAACAAATGTGCATGTGCAAAAGGCATTAATTGTCAGGAAAATAATATCAAAATGCAAAAAAAAAAATCTGAACAGGTTTCATTTTCCTTATGCAAAATGTAATTTAATGTTTGTTTCTTTTGATTTTGTGGTGAAATAAAACATGTTCATGTTCTTGATAGCTTTGGTGAGATTCATCTAATTGTCGGGTGTAATAATAGACTTGACATACTGTACTGCCGCATCTATAGAGAGGATTCTGCTCGACTCAGCTGCTCTCTGAAATGTTGTGTCTCACTCTGATTGGACAGAATCTGCGTAAGATGGAGGGCGACACTGTTGACGAACCTGGCAGGGAGCTAAACGAGCTGCAGAATGCTGATTGGGTAAGTGACCTGCCATTCAAAGAACAGAGACATTTGATTGGCTCTATTTGTTCCCCGTCCAATTTAGTTTAAAAGACAATTAATATTTGGTAAGATTCAGAAATACTAGCGATTTGACTGCACTGACACATCAGATGATGAGAACAAAACTTGAACTGAGCTGGATAATGACACTATTCTGCTCTGTTGAGCTGCTTTACAGCTGAACTGAGTATGCTTCATAATTGAACGTTGCAACATTGACAACTGAAATGAGCTGAATAATGATTTAATTGTCTTTGATGAAGTTTGCAACATTAACTGTTATTTTCCTGTTTATTACTGTGAAGCTGCTTTGAAACAATCTGTGAACAATCTGTGTCACATTATATATAAACGTGACTTGATCTGAGCTGCTATCCACATTATAAACAGTTGACGCATTTATTTTTATTCCTCCAATGTAATTCAAGGAGAAGCATCTGAGATGATCCCAGTTAACGGGGAACTATCTGACAAGGTTCTCTCAAAGTTATGAACAAACGTTCTTTCAAAGAACGTTCATTCAAAGTTATTTGGTCTTTAACTCTTTCCCCGCCAGCATTTTTGAAAAAAGTTGGCTGCCACCGCCAGCGATTTTGATGATTTTCACTAAAATTTGATGGCCTCCAGTATATTTTGCTGTATGAATATTTGAATATGCAGTACACCAAAATAAAGATCAGAGCCTCTACTTTTAAACAAAAAATCAGTCTTATTCTAGCTTAAAGCATTCTTTTTTTATCAACACTTGAATATAGGTAGGTTTCGTAAAAAAAAATATAATGTATTTTTCATATGCATCTGTTTACATAAGAGATCGCTCGTTTCTCCGTCCTGTTTACGTGTGTTTTTGTTCGGGAGGTTTTGTACTCGTTCAGAAGATGTGTAATAGCGCCTCCGAGTGTATAACAGTGAAAACACGAAAAGCCGTAAAAACCCGTCTTTGGCGGGGAAGCGTTTTCTTCTAAAAGACGAGATAACTCGTCAATGGCGGGGAAAGAGTTAATAATGTTCTCAAAATATTGGCACAAAAACGTATACGTTAATAGAACTTTTTTCTGAAATATTTCAGTTGGATGTTCATGTAACGTTTTTTAAATGCTACTAGTTGTTTTAGAACGCTGAGAGAACATTCAAACGTAACGTTCCCATAATGTTTGCAAAATGATTGAATGGAATGTTCACTTAATGGTCCCTTACAGTTTTTAAAACACTTAAAATACTAGTCGTTTTAAACATCAAAGATAATGTTTTCATTACGTAATACAAACATTTTTGCTAAACATTTTTGGTAGCTGGGATGTTGATACTTAAAAAGAAACTCCTATCCTAACAAACCATACATCAATGGAAAGCTTATTTATTCAGCATGATGCATAAATCTCAATTTTGATAAATTTACCCTAATGACTGGTTTTGTGGTCCAGGGTCACAAATGAGAATGATCCATTTGATCATGTTCATGCATTCCCTGGGAATATTATGATGGGTATTATGTTGAAAATGCCCTGGAACATTCTGGAATAGTCTGTCTAACGCATTTGCGCATGTGTGCTGCGGTCAGGCGTGGTTCTGGGTGCAGGTGATGCGAGATCTGAGGAACGGCGTGAAGCTGAAGAAGGTGCAGGAGCGGCAGTATAACCCGCTGCCGATCGAGTTCCAGCTCACGCCGTACGAGATGCTCATGGATGACATCCGCTCCAAGCGCTACAAGCTACGCAAGGTCATGGTGAGCTTCCCTGGTGTTTATGGATCTATTGAGAACCATCTGAAGACTTTATTTCAGTCTCAGCCAATTCATTTGTAAGAGCATATTTCATATTACATTTGCATTTATGCATTTGGTCACTTTATCCAAAGCTGCATTCAAGGTGCACATTTTGCTAAGTTCATGCATTCCCATAGCCTCATGTCTTGCTCTACTTTTTGAGCAACTAAAATATTGGGTAAAATGGGTTTGTGGGATCAAATTCGTTTGATGCATGTAAACTACACATTAACTTCATAATCAAAGATCCAAAAAGACATTTTCAGAAGTTGCATTCAAAACAATTTGCAAATATCTATTGCTTGTTCATGACAAACTATATCTAAACTATATTAATAGACAGTGGCTGCAGTTATAAGAGGTTTAATGATGTTTGCACCAAAAATGAGTCTGTACTAAACTGTAAAAAATTATGTGAGATTTGCATGAAAAATATGGCTGCATGATTTTAGGTTCAAACAAATTTACAGTAAAAAAAACTATATTTCATTAACTGATATATTGTTAATATTCCATCTAAAGTAATAAAATCTATTTTGTACCTGTATATTATACCGATAACCACCGTAATAATACAGGTGGGGAAGAGATATATGATTAATTAGTTCCCACAAGCTGAAGTAAATACTATCACCATCATGGTAACACACAACACTAAAATAATTTAATATACATCAATAAAACAACATAAGACAATGTAAGTAAAAACAAAAACTAAAAAAAGAAACATGCACGCAGGGAAATATGGGAATGTCAGTTTACGGTTTTTCACTGTAAATTATAAGATGACTGTTCTTTTTTGCCTCCAAAATCTGTACATTTAACAGTATTTTATGTACAAGTACATTAAATGTCCTGTGAGATCTATTACAGTTTTGCATCATATATAATAAGGGAACTTGCCGTTAAAACAGGTTTTTAACCGTGACATTTTTACAGTCTTTATGGTTAAAAAAAATGACATGAATGATTTACAGTGTAGGTGCATGTGTGTGTTGAGATCTCTGTCTGTCTCTTTCTCTCTCAGGTGAATGGAGATATTCCTCCAAGGTTAAAGAAGAGCGCTCATGAGGTTATTCTGGAGTTTATCAGGTCCAGACCCCCTCTCAATCCCGTGAGTGCTGTTTATTCACATCATACACACTTAAGAGGGAGTTCACTGAGACCAAATTGCATGTGCTGTCTGCAGTGCTTTAGTGCATGATTCTTGTGACAAGATAGATGAAATTGACTCATGCAATGATATCTTTGTGTGATTTCAGGTGGCAGCACGTAAACTCAAACCGCAGGCTCAACATCCTCCCAGCCTGCATGAGCGCATTCTGGAGGGGATCAAATCAGAGAGGAAGCTGAGGCCTGTGTCGCCTGATATGATCCGTAGAAGTCGATTTGGTGAGACTTTAACACACACATGCCTACACATGCATTTACTCCTAGAGATGGACATAAACAGCAGGTCACGTAGAGCAGCTGAATGTGCATGGTGGATCATGTATGAAGGTCACTGCACATGTTTACTGCTCGATGTTGTAATCAGACGTGGTGATGTTCAACTGAGATGAACAATCACGGAAACAAACCCGTCTTGACGTTTGCTCTGATTGCAACGCCGCAGCTTCTCTGTGTGGCGTATATCTGCTTCATACATGGCTGATATTATCACGACCGTCTCGTATTATTCAGTCCATTCGCGTACACTGAAAATGAATGAAATCGCAAGTCTGATCTTGCTATTACCAGTATCCACGATAACTATTACTGAATGAATGATCTTCTGCTGTTGTGACTGTGAATCTAAACCCTTGCCTGTTTTCTTGCAGTCATTCGGCCTCTTAGCATGTCTCAGAGTTTTGATTCATCAGGTAAAGCCGTGATGTGATGCATTAATGCCATCTGTGATGATTTAGAGCTTAGTCTCCTGTCATTTCATCTGTAACACTGGGAGCCGTTCATGTGAGGGTCTTTTAAAATTGTCAATTATAGTTTGTAATACTGAATCTGTCATAATGCCATTAGATAAAAAAGTGTCTCTGGGTTCAATAATGAAGATGGATGCTATTTATTAATTCATTTAGTTAATTTTTTTAATTGTTGTGTTATATTTATAGACCCTCAAATGAAATGTGACCAATTTAAAATCCATTTTGATGTCATCTTTCTAACACTGATTATTATTATTATTATTATTAGATTGATGATCATAGAAACTTGCCCAAGGGAAGGTCGATCAATTATGCAACTCAATATAAGATTATTGATTCACATGAATTTTAATACATGTGAAGGTGTGATTTACTCATGTGATGTGTTGGCTGATCCTAATCGCAAATGTAATGTATGTACATATATTAAATTCATAAATGAATCCATAAATTAAATATAAAAACATATGAAACCTATTAGGAATTGGAACATTTTCAAATATTAACATACATATTTGTGTGAGCTAGATATATATATATATATATATATATATATATATTTAATATATAATACTTTTCTATATACAGTTACATAAAAATAATTTGAAACAGATTCTTCAAATTTTACTAAGCTAATTATTATTTATATATATATATATATATATATATGTGTGTGTGTGTGTGTTTATATATGTTTATGTATGTGTTTATGTATTAATGTACATTTTTGGACATATATGTCATGTACATGTTTATCCATCCTAAAAATAATTACAGTATATAAGTAAATATAAAAGACGTGTATTTAAAAAATGTATTACAAAACATATATAAACATACAGATTTTTGCATATATAAATAAAATATACATTGTTGACACATGATTGCTACAAATAATACCATATAATATAATCATTATATAGATATATTAACATGTACATATACAGATTTAACTTTGAGGATTTTATATGTTATAAGCTTATATCTTCATCTTCAATGTACGTATGTAAAAATTATACATCACCTTATAGGTAACATCTATGGCAATATCGCTCTTGATATTGGGCAATATGTCATATATTACATTTCCGTATGGGATCAGTAAAGAGCTGACATTTTCAGAAGGTTATTTCATATTTACACTATTCTTACTGCTAAAATAACTATCTTTTGATATGTAATTGCTAAATGTAAACGTTTTAATAAGATGCAATGCATGCTGATCTGAGAGCAGCTCACAGCAGATGTTCATAGAAAGAGTCACACAAAAAGGTTTTTCATCTGAGAGGATGAGTGTGCAGAATTTGATCCGAGGTTAAAACAGAGTTTGCAGGATCTACAGACAGAGGAAAGCTTGTGTTTAAAGTTGTATGGCGGTACCACGGTACAGTGATGCCATGAGACTTTCATATATTAAACAGTCTTACATAGTGTTTGACACTTCAGTCACACTTCAGATGTCTGAATGTCATTGCATTAGAAACAAAATGTCAAAGCAGCTGTTATGTATTTTAAGGAAGGAAAGCACGTGTTTAGAAAAGTGCAGTTTGTTCTGAGAAAAGCTTGTGCATTACTCTATTTATATCCCATGGTATTTATATACTAAGGTACAACCATTATACCAAAAACCATGAAAATCTGAGTGTCTATAATGCCATTTTATCAATACTGGCTTGCACAGACTAGAAGTAAACACTTTATAATGTGTCAAATTCACTCGGCTAAAGACAAATGCAGTGATGTATTCATGAAATGCTCACATTGGGTCCAAAAGTCAGAGACCATGTGGAAATGTTGCAAATTTTAATTTAATGTAAAAATGGTAAATTAAGGAAAGTTATGACATAAAATGAATCATGATTTGTTCAGATTGCGCTCTGTCTCTGTGTGACTAATCAAGAAGAGTATCACTGATCATGTGACTGTAGAGATGGTCAGATTGTCCTTCGTTGAAGCTCAAGATGCTCTTTGGATTGTAACATGATCATTGGGTTTATTTTCACGAAGCTCCAGTGAGACACAAATAATGTACCAAATGTTTCTAGAAATGCATCATTTTCACTGTTGGTCTCAGAGGTTTGGACCCCACTGGAAGTGATATGATGGTGTTTGATATTCTGTCGTTACGTCACACATTCATTCACGGCTCTCATCTGTGGTGACGTTTCATGTGCTTATGTTTGTTCTGTTTCTGACACCTGTGACTCACTGCTTATGCAGAGAAACACTTAACATCATGTACAAATGACAAGCAGACTGTGCTGATTATACCGTTTCTATTGACTCTGGTAGTGCTGTATTTTAGGAGCTGACCAAAACAATTCGAACAATTTCTAAATGTGTTTTCAATGTGTACACCTCACATTTTATTGTGAAATAGTAGAAATGCAAAACTATGCAAAAAAAGGCAAAAATATAGACATAAAAATCTAAAAAGTAAGATTCCTTTTAATGTCTGACGGTTGTGAAAAGTACTGTAAAAAGTGTAGTTTTCGTACTTTACAACTGATCTATTTTGGTAATCATAACACATTGCTGTATCAAAACATTTCTGCTAATTTGCAAAAGAAGGCTTTATTACCTAATTTGATGATGCTGAGTTCAAAAATATCAATAACAACTTTACATCACATCATTTTTTTCACAAAACTAGAATGAAGATTTTTCTAATTATATATACGTATATATGATATATTATATCAGTTTTAACGCACTTATGAAAATATCAACAACAAAAAGTCAAATATCAAATGTTTTTAATGATGGAAAGAAGTAGGCTATTCAACATGAATAATTTAACTTACAATCTGCAAAGGATCTGAAAAATGTTAAAATAGTCTGTTTAATGCCAAAGATCTTTAACAAATAAGTTTACAAAAAGATTTTTCACAAAATCTCTCGTTTTCTGTGACTGTTTGGATGTAGTAAAAACAGAAAACCTCTGGCTCATGTCTGCATTTTCACTGTCACGGGCCATAATTCATATAAATATGAAAATTTGAATAATAATACATTTGAATTTGAAATATGACAAAATCTCAATAAAAATGTTCCTGTGGCTCAGTGGTAGAGCATTGCGTTAGCAGCGCAAAAGGTCGTGGGATCGATTCCCAGGGAACACACATACTGGTAAAAAAATGTATAGCCTGAATGCACTGTAAGTCGCTAAAGCGTCTGCTAAATGCATAAATTATAAATTATTATTAATTATTAAATTATAATTCAAACCTCAAAATCAGGATTCGGCGAATCATGACTTTTTCTGCTGATTCCTCACCAAACACATGCTTGTCGAAAACAAAAATGCTACAAAATGCATCATATTTTGTGAGAAAGTGTGATGTGAAAGAGTCACTTTTTGGAATCAGCACCTCAAAATTAGTAAGATACAAGTATTGGATTTTATTCAGCAAATATGCAGGATGGTGTTATTTCTGTCAAAATAAATTCAATTTTTTTTGTAAAACACACTTAATTTTCTTTGTATCTCTTTTTGCTCTTTATGTAACTGTTCTGAGCTGTTTTGTACAGATGTGTCCTCCTCGGATGGGGCGAGGAAGGCCTCCAGCACGCTGTCGTTGTCCAATGGCGTGTCGCTTCAGCAGAACGGCTCCGGCGGCTTTCAGAGGAAAAGGCTTCAAGCACCGACTCTGTCTGAACTGGACAGCTCTGATTCAGACGTGAGGATTTTTAAGCACATTGTTATTGGGCATATACTCTTTGTGTAAGTCATCAGCTATCTTCTGATGTGTTCTCTCACTCAGGATGAGACTGTAGGTCAAAGGTCAGCCAGTTGCTCCAGCATCTCTACATCCATGGTGGACGACACGTCGCCAGAATCCGTCCTGGGCAAGAAAAGTGATTCACATTTATATTTATGTTTATGAAGCTGTTATTTTGCATTATTTTTATTTTTTAAAAATTGTATTTTAATACACAGCTCTCCGAAATATTTTACTGTAATTGGTTAATTATAGAATTCATATGTATTTTTATAATGGTGCTAAACTGTATATTTGACTGTTGCTCATCGTAACTAGTCTCCTAAACTCATAGTTTCATTCTGTGTTATTATTGTTTAGTAAAACTAAAAAAAAAAAAAAATTTTTATATTAAAAATTTTGTAATATAAAAAAAATTAATTAATTAATTTTCTTAAATGTTTTAATTTAATTTAATTCTAAACTATTAAATGTTTTCTTGGTAATTGAAATGAAGCTGAAATAAAATAAAATATAAATATGAGATGAAAAGCTTAAACTTACAGTAAAAAAAATAGAAATGTTGCCTTAGCAACTAACTTAAATAATACAAGTTGAAATTGTTGAAATACTAAAATGACTAAAACCAAAATAAAAATAAATTGAAGCTAAATATAAATATGTAAAAAAATACAAAAGCAAATGACTAATTTACTAAAATCTAAATTAAAATGAAAAATGAAAATGTAAACATATCAACTTAATCTAAAAAAAATTGCCTTTGCAACTAACTAAAATAAAATAAGTTTGAAGTTGAATTACACAATTACTAAAACTGAAATAAAAATACATTAAATCTAAATAGATATATTTCCAATATTATTATATTATAATATAAATTAAAACTGAAAACAAACAAAAAAACTAATTCAAAATATTAATAGTTATAAATAATACTAAAATAACACTGCTCTATAAATAATACTAAAATAGCACTGCTCATATTACTTAATCCTCTTTTCTCTTTTAAATTTAATTTAAAATAAATAAATAATCAATATTTAATTTTCATTTGTTTTTTTAGTTGCTAAGTAACCGTGAAAAGGATAATGTACAGTCAACAGGAATCTGCTTTATGTCTTTGTCCAGATTATCATTTTCTCAGATTGATTCAAAGCATTTATTATGTTATAGCTCTTAATAAAGTTACCAAGCTGACTGGCAATAAATGTTTTATAGCCTTTTTGCTGGCTTGTAAACTAAAGCAAGTGTTCATTTAAGACCATTATTCTCACGGATAGCACAGTGAAACTAGAGGTCATTTAAATCCAGTTTCTTATGTGATTTGATTCATACTGCAGTGCCTGCCAGCTACTGCCAGTTTTATTGATAAGAGTGTTAAATAATGAGTCTCTATCGTCCTCTCTCTCAGCTCCGCCCATGTTCCTGCCCATCTCGTCCACGCCGCAGCCGGAGAGACGTCAGCCTGCGCAGCGCCGGCACTCCATCGAGAAGGAAACGCCCACCAGTGTGCACCACTTCCTGCCGCCCTCCAGACACAGCTCAAAATCCTTAGTAAGTGAGGAAGTAATGGGTGACATTTTCAAACTTCATCCTCTGTCACTATAGCTGTCGTCCCACTAGACGATTTTCAGTCGTAAGCTTCAAGTCATTAGTATAATGCAACATTAAAGACCTCATCAATTTACAGTTGCATCTAGTTTATTTTGAAAATAAAAACATTTATGTTGCTAAGGGGTCATCGGATGCAAAATTCACTTTTATATGTTGTTTGAACTGAAATGTGTGTTGGCAGTATGTGTACACAACCACCCTATAATGATAAAAATCCACCCAGTGCATTTTTTTTAAATCCCCAATAATAATGATCACTTTCTCAGATCAGGCTGTTCTGAGATTTTTGGCAGAGTGACGTAGTTCTGCACAGGCCCCTCCCACAATTGTTGATTGACACTGCCGTTTTAGCATAGCCCCGCCCTGAGTGAGCTGTCATCAGTCCGCCATTGTTTCGACGCCAGAACAGGGGTAGACAAGAATGTCTCCTAAGCGATTAATTGTTTAGGGCTGGGCAAAAAACAAAAAAAACGATTTTTCGATTAATCGTTTTTTTGTTTGTTTGTTTTTTTTATGAAAAATAAATAAATAATTCAGCAAATATTTAACACAAGATCTGATTAATGTGAATCTTATCATGTCTTCTCCACTAGATGTCACCTTCTTATTTACCTTGCGCGATGTTACAACAGAAAGCCTGTCATTCATTCAGTGCTTATCATAGCGGTGATACTGTTGACAAGAACCAAGAACAAAGCAATATGCGTGATATGCCATGCTCAGGTGAAATGCTATAGTAATACTACAAATCTGCAGAAGCATTTAACATCACGCATTTCCACAATGAATGAATGAATGAATGAATGAATGGCGGATGGCGAGACGCACTGTTTTGTTTACTACACACATACTAAAGCGCGGACGACGCTCGCGGTGTTTTCAGCTTCTGCCGTCTAACTATATGACAATATGAATACACGAATATCATCTCCAGCTGCTCTGAGAGTCACTTCATTAGCATTTTACAGTTTAATTTGAGAAAACTACTGTTATATCAGTGATATGATATGATATCACATACACAGCAGCTGCAAGTTCTTCACGGCAACCCGTCAAAATAAAAGTTTGGTTTAACGTGAAGAAACTGTGTCAGAAATATATATTACTATTTAGCAGTAGGGATATGCCGGTATCAAATTTTCATATTGCGATTAATTGATTATGGTTTTATCACGGTATACGGTGTTATCACGATGTTGAAATTTAGTTGCAAAAAAGTGTTGTCATAATACAGTATAACAGGTTTAATAACTTTTTTCTTATAACAAAAATAACTGAACATTTAAATACAATAAAGCAACAAACAAAAAATGTATAAAGTTAAAAATTTTACACAGATTAAAGTGCAGAAGAATTATAAAGACCAATAGGTATTACTTCACAATAAGATCTCATTAGTTAAACTTAGTTAATGCATTAACATTCACAATGAGCAATGGCTACATTTGCTACAGAAGTTATTCATCTTTATTTAAAAAATGCAACTCTTAGTTTATGTTAGCTCATTAAATAACAGTTGCAACTTTTGATTTTAACAATGTGTTGTTAAATATTGGAATTACCTAAGATTAA
>NW_015641054.1:11301-14052 GCF_001515625.1 Sinocyclocheilus rhinocerous | reverse complement strand
ATGAATGTTTAGATGTTAATTTCATTGGCAGTTTATGATAACTAATGAAGCCCTAATGTAAAGTGTGACGGAACAATAAAGAATCAAAACTTTTTCAAACAATATATAGGGCATGTTGTAGTCCAGATTAAAATGTAAAAAAGTATGAAAATAAATGGCCTATTAAGTCTAAATAGTTAAGTATTTGGCGCTGTGATGAACACCACTGCAAATACAAAAATCTAAATGGCTATTTAAATCATTTAAACACCTTTCAGAAACAGAAAGCTGCTTTGTTTCCGGGGTAACAGCTGCATTATGTTTAGCGCCATCTGCTGTCAGAGTGAATGTGCTTTCATCCAGAGCGTCTCTCACGCGCTCCGCCATGCGCTTCTCCTCCGCGCTTGTTTACATCAGAGTGCACACACGTCTTTGACGCAGCATACAGCGGTGTTGTGCATTTTGACCAGTTGATGGGAAAAGTATTCTTAAAATGCATTCAAAATTCTGAATAATTTGTAATATATAATTATTCACGGTATTTAGAAGTGCCCACGATAACAATATCGTGCATATTCATTATCGTGATATATCGCATTACCAAATACCAGCACATGTCTATTTAGCAGTCTTAAGACTCAATGTAACAACAACAATGCTACTACTACTACTACTACTACTATATTACTACTACTTTTTAATTTTAACTGTAAACATCTGTTGTGCAGCACTTTGTTTGCCAAAAAATTAAAGGGTTTAATTTTCATCTGATTACCAGAAAAATTGTATTAAAACTATATTCACTGAATGTAATCAAAAAATCGAGAACTGGATCAAGAATCGAATCGAATCGAGAGCTTGCGAATCAAAATCGAATCGGGACATCTGAATCGATTCCCAGCCCTAGTTTTGTTGTTGGATGTAATAATGAACATAGCAGTTGTCATTTACTCCCGACATCTGAGCCGCTAAAGTGGATTACGTTTGTATTTGAAGGGAATGCTCCCTCCGATCAACCTAAATGAATTTATGTTCACGCGAATCATTCGTGATCCAGCTTCATGAATCTTTGCAAATCGCCTTTCCTAATAATGTGCTAGTTAGCAAGTTCCACGACAAATGCAGCTAAAGTTTACAGTCTCTCAGAGAACTGGTCGTCACCCCAACGAAAGAGAGGGGCGGGGTGAGCAGAGCTCATTATCATTTAAAGGGACATGCACCGAAACGAGTCGTGAACAGAGCTGTTTTTGACAACACTATTTTTTACACTACCATTGAGAAATTTTAACCAAAGTATGTTATAGACTTTTCATTAAGGCCCTAAAGAATCATATCAACTTGTGGAAAATGGGCATTCGATGACCCCTTTAAGTCATTAGCATAATGCAACATTAAAGGGATAATATGACGATGCTAAAAATATTATGATAATATAAATTATTTGGTGTATTTGGTGTAATGCAATGTGTTTACGCGGTTTAAAGGTTTAAAAAACACATTATTTTTCACATATCGTACATTGTTGTTGCTCCTCTATGCCCCGACTTTCTGAAACACGTCGATTTTTACAAAGCTCATCGTTCTGAAAAGCGAGGTGTGCTCTGATTGGCCAGCTATCCAGTGCGTTGTGATTGGCCGAATTCCTCAAGTGTGTGACGGAAATGTTACGCCCCTTACCATATTTGGAAACACACAGCATCTCCACGACATGGCGGCGGCGGCAACAATACTACAGCGAGAATAAAAGTTACGCCTTCTTTCTTTGCGTGAACGTTTGGGCGGCGTTATGCAAATCTTCCCACACAGTGACGTAGATATGTCGGGGCGTGTTAGAACGAGCCGTTTTAGGAAGGCGTGGACAAGTCTTAACTTTTATAAAGAATATCTCTTTGGGTTTGAGACTTTAGTCTTTGCAACTTTACGGATCTTATATATGCACGAACAGCTTGTAACACTCCAAAGAGAAAGGAAAAACTTGAAGTCGCATCGTATGACCCCTTTAATGACCTCATCAATTTACAGTTGTATCTAGTAATCATTTTGGAAATAAAAACATTTATGTTGCTTTTCTTAAGTGAAAAATTATAACTGTAATTCGATTTCATTTGTCGTCTGGAAATGCAAGCATTGCATTGCAATATACATATTACAGGTATGAGTGGCATGTTAGTATGCTATCACTGCTGCAGTTTGGTCTCTGCTGATGTCTGGCCGATGTGTTTGGACAGGAAGAGTTTTGTTTCCCGGTGGAGTGTCTGGCTCTGACGGTGGAGGAAGTGATGCACATTCGCCAGGTTTTGGTCAAAGCCGAACTGGAGAAGTTTCAGCAGTACAAAGACATCTACAATGCCATGAAGAAGGGGAAGGTGAGAACTGCTTTTATCATTTAGAGCAAACATTCAGAAGCAGCATGTCAATAAAACAGGCACTGCAATCATATAGATGGAAAAGGTATAATGCATGAAGTAAACAATAGTAAAAATTATATTAAACATATATATTTTTAAAGAAATTAATACTTTTATTCAGCAAGGACACATTAAAGACATTTATGATGTTAGAAAAGATTTCTATTTCAAATAAATGCTGTTCTTTTGAACTTTCTGTTCATTAAAGAATCCTGAAAAATAAAATGTGTCACAGTTTCCACAAAAATATTCGTCAGCACAACTGTTATTGATAATAATCAGAAATGTTTCTCGAGCAGTAAATCAGCATATTAGAATGATTTCTGAAGATCATGTGACACTGAAGACTGGAGTAATGATGCTG
>NW_015641054.1:2455-10718 GCF_001515625.1 Sinocyclocheilus rhinocerous | reverse complement strand
TTAGAACGAGCCGTTTTAGGAAGGCGTGGACAAGTCTTAACTTTTATAAAGAATATCTCTTTGGGTTTGAGACTTTAGTCTTTGCAACTTTACGGATCTTATATATGCACGAACAGCTTGTAACACTCCAAAGAGAAAGGAAAAACTTGAAGTCGCATCGTATGACCCCTTTAATGACCTCATCAATTTACAGTTGTATCTAGTAATCATTTTGGAAATAAAAACATTTATGTTGCTTTTCTTAAGTGAAAAATTATAACTGTAATTCGATTTCATTTGTCGTCTGGAAATGCAAGCATTGCATTGCAATATACATATTACAGGTATGAGTGGCATGTTAGTATGCTATCACTGCTGCAGTTTGGTCTCTGCTGATGTCTGGCCGATGTGTTTGGACAGGAAGAGTTTTGTTTCCCGGTGGAGTGTCTGGCTCTGACGGTGGAGGAAGTGATGCACATTCGCCAGGTTTTGGTCAAAGCCGAACTGGAGAAGTTTCAGCAGTACAAAGACATCTACAATGCCATGAAGAAGGGGAAGGTGAGAACTGCTTTTATCATTTAGAGCAAACATTCAGAAGCAGCATGTCAATAAAACAGGCACTGCAATCATATAGATGGAAAAGGTATAATGCATGAAGTAAACAATAGTAAAAATTATATTAAACATATATATTTTTAAAGAAATTAATACTTTTATTCAGCAAGGACACATTAAAGACATTTATGATGTTAGAAAAGATTTCTATTTCAAATAAATGCTGTTCTTTTGAACTTTCTGTTCATTAAAGAATCCTGAAAAATAAAATGTGTCACAGTTTCCACAAAAATATTCGTCAGCACAACTGTTATTGATAATAATCAGAAATGTTTCTCGAGCAGTAAATCAGCATATTAGAATGATTTCTGAAGATCATGTGACACTGAAGACTGGAGTAATGATGCTGGAAATACAGCTGCGCATCACAGAAATAAATTAAATTTGACTATATATTCATATAGAAAACAGATATTTTAAATTATATTAATATTTCACAATATTGCTGTTTTTACTGTATTTTTGATCAAATAAATGCAGCCTTTGTGAGCAGACAAGACGTCTTTAAAAAAAAAAAAATTTGAACGGTAGTGTGTATATTGCATATACTTGCATATATTTGTGTCGAACTTAACTCAAATCAGACACCATTAACACATCTCTGTCTTAAGCTAATGATTCAATCTTTAGGAAACTTAATGGAGAAATAAAAAGTGTTTTAAAATCATTGTCATATTTATTTTGCTTTTATTTTTATTTTGGCAGCAAAGTCATGGCAAATATATTGTGCATATTAAGTATGACTGTATTGATTCATTGATATTTCTCTTTTCACAGCTGTGCTTCTGCTGCCGAACGAAACGGTTTTCCTTCTTTACCTGGTCCTACACCTGTCAGTTTTGTAAAAGGTAATAAATAACCTGCCATTCAACATTTTAGTCTTGCTTGTTTTTAGATATTTAATAGAAAGTAGTGGTGCTGTATCATCTTTTTCTTGATTTTCGCAGGCCTGTCTGTTCACAATGCTGTAAGAAAGTAAGTCATGATCTGTACACCCTCTTCATGTTCACATAACTTTATTAAATGTTTTACCTTATTTGTGGCGAGTTCATCGTGACTCCATTTCCACGGTCACAATGGGCCTGGAAATGTCATCGTGTTCAGCTTAGTGCTGGGCGGTATACCGGTTCATACCGAATACCGGTGATTATTTTTGTTATGATATGAATTTTTAAAATACCGCAATACGAGCATTGCACGCTTGCATGTCAACATACGGTGTATGTCGCTTAAACAACGTTCGGAACGCGACACTGTTTGAAAGGGGTCCCTTTTCACTGTTGCACTGTGGTGAAGGAACAGCTGTATGTGTTACTAAGCGTGAAAGTTCAGAAACTGAAGCTGTAGAACTAATAGAATGTGATGATGACACAGAAGAACTCCACAATATCCACATTGACAAATATCAAATATCCCCCGCCCCCTGCCATCAGCGCTCTTTAGTGTAGATGCATGTTGATTTTATCAGACGATGCTGTGATTATAAATGAGAGTGACTCCTGGTTAACATGTATTAAAAGGGGTCGTGTTTAGTCACTATTTAGTGTGGTATTTTTTGACAATATTCACTCATCATGATAGTAAAATAGGGCATTCTAAGTCAATATACTGCAGTATTTCCTCTCAATCAGTAGAAAATATGGTTAACACCCGGTCATGCATGAAAAAAAAAAATTCATGTCATGTACCGTGAAACCGGTATAATTTTGAAAAATACCGTGATATAAATTTTTGGTCATACCGCGCAGCACTAGTTCAGCTCGTTCTGTTCTCATTTATTTTTCTCTACATAACAGTCCTTTTCTGTTGCTTTAGATGCGCCTGCCATCAAAGCCTTATGGCAGTCTCCCCATTTACTCTCTGGGTCCCTCCACGTCGACTCTGAAACGGGATGCATCCAGCCACAAGCAAGAGAAGCCCAGTACAAGCCACCATCGACCCAGCCTACAGCGCACAATGTCCAGGTACAAAAACCCAGCATAGAGCTCGTCTCTGCTGCTCTGATGCTTATATTCAGTCAGTGTTGGGGGTAACGCATTACAAGTAACGTGAGTTACGTAATCAGATTACTTTTTTTCAAGTAACTAGTAAAGTAACACATTACTTTTTCATTTACAAGACAATATCTAAGTTACTTTTTCAAATAAGTAACGCCAGTTACTTTTTTCCCATTTATTGATTGAATTAATCTCACTTGCAAGAAAAAAAACAGATTCAGTATTCCTCAAAATAAATAAAAACCATGAAATGCAACTCAGAATATGATGCAAACCTGCAATAATTAAATGTTAACACAAATATCCTTTATGTATTTAATCCCATTTTATTAACCAGTGTCTTTGCTGTTGACCTTCGATGATCCAATTCAACCATACGAATAAACAAAAATGCCTCTAGATAAACATTTGTGCTTCTTTAGTTTTTTTTTATTGCTGAAGTGTGCTGAACTTTCTTCTTCTGCATTCTACTGTACAGACGTGAATTTACTTTTCCTTCAGCCTGAGGCTTATTCATTTCACTTTTGGTGTTAAAGGGCTTTTACGTTTGCCAAAAATATAACTTTTTTATATTAAAAACAAACAAGCAAGCCCTGCCCAGATTTAAAAAGTATCGCAAAAGTAACGTAACGCATTACTTTCCATAAAAAGTAACTAAGTAACATAATTAGCTACTTTTTTAGGGAGTAACGCAATATTGTAATGCATTACTTTTAAAAGTAACTTTCCCCAACACTGTTCACTGTCTCTTTCCTATCTCTCTAAGATTATCAAAGCACACGCGCCAGTCGTCCTCGTCTCAGGAGGAAACCGAGCTCCCGAAAGAGCTGATGGAAGACTGGAACACCATGGAGGTCTGCGTCGACTGCAAGAAGTTCATCTCCGACATCATCGCCTCCAGCAAGCACAGCCTGTCTCTGGCCAACAAGAGAGCGCACTTGAAACGCAAGACTCAGTCCTTCAGCATGGCGTCGGAGACGAGCGCAGAATACCGGCCTTCGGAGCGAACTATCAATGAGGTTTAGACGCCGATGGGTCTGGATCCGGAGCAGATGCTGTTGTAGTTGTTTAGATTAGGACGGGTCAGTCAACCGTGATATACAGGGCCAATAAACTCTTATAGATGTGTAGCAGTGCTTCCACACACACACAACATGGGTTGTTTTCTATTCTGTGCTGTAAAGATGTGTTTACATATTTTTGTGTTTACTTATTAATTTGTTCTTTCATTTTGTAAAATTGTAGCCACTTACTAATTTGTTCCCTCTTTTTAAATTAAACCTGAGGAACAAATGAATAGCTACTATTTACTGAAACAAGAGAATGAATTGAATGAATTCAGCGATGGGTTGATTGAAATGATAAAACGAATTAATAAGCCCTGGGAATGGAAAAAAAATACATATATATATATAATTTTTATATATTTTATTGAATTTGAATTTTTTTGTTTGCGCATGTCATGTTCAGGGCTTTTTAAACATGAGCAAAATCTGCTTGGGAAACTTTTCACCCTCACGCAAAACTTCGGATCGCGTGGATTCCTGAAATGACTGGATTTTGCCGCGAAATTAGCTGAGCAATTGTAAACATGACCGCACCTTAACTTATTAACATGATTTCTTATTAGGGTTTTTCACACTTGAAATAGTCAACTCTGGGTCAAACCTAAATTATCTTACGTTTTTTTGTAAAATATATGTTTTTTTGGCGTGGTTCCCCTGCTAAAATTCGCATTCCAGGGGATAAATATCATGTTATTGGAGTCGCTTTAACCCGCGGACATGGAAAAACCACCCGCGGCAACAGTGTTAAAGTCGCCAAATTCCGCGGGAAAACCGCGGATTTAGCAACACTGCATTCCTAAACCCCGGGTTATGTTCTGATTTGCATATCAGCGGTGTCGGCGTTGCTGATTGGACGAACGCAGTACGCGACCTCTTAAAATGGTTTAAACGTTGCGCGTCTTCGCATTATTGCCGACTGTATTAAGTTTTTCCTGAATTGACTTTTTCGGACTATAAAGGTTAGAATATTTTTTTTCTTTACTCCAATTAACATGTTTTCCGTCGCCATTTGATATTCTTCCCCTCAAACGCCGAAAGACGTTCATACAACGCGTGATGTTTCCGTGAATGGATGTCGGTTGCATTTAGGCGTAATATTTTAACACCATTGTTTTAAAAAAAAGTGAAAGTTTGGCACGGCAAAGCGGGTATAACAGCGCAAAAGCGGTATAACCGCAAGCAAAGGGCGGTTTCAATCCCAAAGCAACGATGAAACGTTACTTTACCAGAGTTTAGAATAAAAATAACCCAGGGTTAATCGCAGTGTGAAAAGCCCTATAATTGTGTATCTGCTGTCTTTATACAGACAGAGGTGCAGTTGTTGAAGTCAACATTCACAATCTGATGTACTTCCGTAATGTGACGTTATGGCTGGACAATGTATTGAATATTCAGTACACTCTAAAAAATGCTGGGTTATATTTAACCCAGCATTATTTAGAGTGTAGTTTTACAATCCTTCCTTGTCTTGTGACCTGCAACCAGAATATTCAACAAGAAAAATATAGGACCAGGACCTTATTCACAATAAGACCTGGAACATGCAAAAGAGTTAGTTTTGAGTTCATGTTGACTTTAAATGTGTAAATGTCTCAAATGTGTAACATTCATGGTCATATTAAAACAATAAGCACAACACATCACTCAGCACAGAAGCTGAAAATCAGTGCGCTGATGGTTCAAACCACATTCGGATCCTGTTAGATAGCTATTGTTTTTTATTCGTGACTTTCATATTATGACGTTGGCGGTGTATATATATATTTGTACAGCTCACGTTACTCATGTCTAGGTGAGATTTGACTGTAAATTATGTGTATGTTGATTGACTTTGAGTAATTGAGGATAATTGTGCTCCTGCAAGTCGTATGCGCCCTGTTTTATGTATTGAAAGGCATGATGAGGTCAGGCTGCTTTTATAAACATTAAGAGTTGCATTTATTTTTAGTAATGTTTACTTTTTACATAATTTATGCTTTATATGTCAAGTAATATCCTGGGATTGCACAGCGCTTAATCATGTCAGTCAGATTTTTTATTAGTTTTTGATGATGATCGATTTATAAAAATGTAGTGATTTGAATAGATTTTCTCAAGCGTTGGAGTATTGTGTTGTTTCATGATCTGGGTCAAAGGTCATTGCGATCTTGATTCTCCATTTAAATCTAATTTGTCAATCACACGTGTTAGAAACACATCACACTAATTTACAGTCTGTTTCTTTTTAAGGGCTTTTTGCCAAGACATCAAGTGTCAACTAGCTGTTTTTAATCCATTTTTTAATTAACTTTTATTTGAATCTGTGGATTGTATATGTGTTTTTATGTTCAGAACAGCTTATATACCGCATCTTACTTTGATAGTTTATTTCTCGTTTGTGATAAGGATACAAAGAGCTTAAGAATGCTTTATAATATTTATTCATGTGAAGTTTTCAATACAACTTCTTCCTGTTGTGTTCAATAGTTTTGCTAATTGTATGTCCTCTTTGTTTTGTTTTTTATTCATCTGATAATGTAACAGTGTTTAATTTTTCAGAAAGAATTGAATTTATACCTGTTAAATCATTGCAGGATCTTATAAAGTTGCCTTTTTCCTTAAATAATTTGATCTGAAAGGAAGCAAGGCTGATATCAGTGTGTATGAGAGCCACACACTGAGGATGTTAGTTTTATTCATTAGCTGTGTGGAAAAATCTTTTATTCATTATCTCAGAAGTGTCTCTAGATTCCTTGTTTTAAGCAATGATTAATTTGCCTTAGAAACATTGCCTTCTTAAGCATTGCGATATCCATCAAGTCCCAAATCCTGTCTGTTTGCAGTGTAACTGCACATGAATTTTAACATCTGCACAGATGCTGTAGATTTTTAAACTCTTGACATGTTGGAGCATCATAAGACTCGTCGTTGAGGTCGTGGAAACTAAGAACATGTAAATAAAAGTGTTAAAAAAAAAAGCAGCTGCAATGTATATGCATGTGAAACAGGCCAGTAACTTGGCTGTGAATTTTATTTTAAATATTTTTCTTTTTTTCTCAGCCAGTGATGATCAATAGAATAAAAAAATACAATAATAATTGTTGAAGTGTGAATAGAAAGTCATTCATTATAGAGTGAAGCTTCTCTATAATATCTGCTTCATATTTAAACACGTCCAATTCAAATTTCACCCCAAAATCTAAATATAAAAAAATAATGAAAATAAAAAATACTAATATTTTATTTAAATTCTCTTACATGTCATACAGTATTTTTTACTGTATTAAAATAAATTGTTATATTTTTATTACTTATTTCTGTTGATTTTAGGGTGAAATATGATCCACGCACGACTTAAAGGTAGTTAAATCACATTTAATGAACATATCGGTGCAATTTAAATGTTTTTTTAAAAGATGTAAAACTGAAGCAAGAAATTTTTAGAATTTTTATTATGCTTTTTATCCGCTCCTTAGTTTTATAGTAAAATATCAAATCAAAATGTTCTTGTGCTGTTTTTACTCACAGAATCCTTTCCAGACTGTAAATAATATCATGAACTGAATATATATTAGGCTACTCCATTAAATCCGTTTCATTCAGAGGAACAAGACGATGTTATGTTTGATTGTGTCTTAATTTCATACAATCACAACCCAAGACATCTGTATATCTGCATTATCACACAGACTCATTAGGCACTAGAATATCACAAACCAGCACAATACTGATGGAAACACAATACCAGCGCACAACGTTTACATGCAGACAAACAGACGATTAGATCAGATCTGCCATCTGATTTAACATACGCATTTAATTAGAATGAAAGGCCCTCATTAGCAGTGGCCCTTACATAAACTCACACATCAAGGCATCACCTCCGTGTTTACAGTCGGACGGACACTTTTAACCCCGTCAGTCTGCGGGATTTGCTTTGATTTACTTTTAACCTGCAAGAAAACAAATAACCAGCCTGTAAAATGCACTATATGGTGAAAAGACACATAATATATCATAATATATGAAGATACATGGATGAGGGTCCAGCTCATATTTATATAACCCGTTACTTGCTCAGCAGTGGATGCTCTGCAGTGAATGGGTGCCGTCAGAACGAGAGTCCAAACAGCTGATAAAAACATCACAATAATCCACAAGAAATCCACAGCACTCCAGTCCATCAGTTAACATCTGGAGAAGACAAAAGCTGAAACTAATCCAGCATTAAGACGTTTTTAACTAAAATACATAGAGTCCATAATCCATAATAACTCTTCCTCCAGTGAAAAAGTGGTCTGGTGTGAATCAGGAGAGAAATCTGCACAGATCAAGCAGCGTTTAAACAGCTCTAAACAAATATGTGGCTGGATTTTGATGTGAGAGACAACAGGAGATGCACTTTGTCACTGGAGGAAGCGTTATTATGGATTATGGACTAAAACAGTATTTTACCAGGAAGCAACAATTTGAAGTTAATGATGGATTTGTTTCTTACAAACACAAAGCATTTGTCTTCTCAAGACATTAACTGATGGACTGGAGTGTGTGGATTATTGTGATGTTTTTTGCAAAGACTACAGAATACCCAAGACGTGTCACTCGTATAGTTTTGAATGGGGAAAA
>NW_015641054.1:0-1139 GCF_001515625.1 Sinocyclocheilus rhinocerous | reverse complement strand
TCACGATGACTAGGCAGCTCGAAAGAGAGGGGCGAGGTCAGCAGAGCTCATTAACATTTAAAGGAAAATGCTACAAAACTGCGTGCTCTGAAAAGAGCTGTTTTTGACCGGGTAAAAAAGTGTTTTTACACTACCATTGAGATATTTTAACCAAACTATGATACAGACTTTTCATTACGACCCTAAAGAATCATATCAACTTGTGGAAAATGGGCATCCTATGACCCCTTTAACACGGAATTAAACGCATTGCGTTCTTATTATGGGCTCATCTTCTTGTCTGTAAATAGTATGAATTACTGATAATGTGTATACTGAGTTTGGTGTTTTAAAAACACTCTCAATTAATGCATTAAGCCGGTTAAGCGTTTTAGAATGTCACCGTCAAGGTTGCGTTTGTTACTATAGCAACAGTAGACTCACTATGCGTTGTGTTTTAAAAATCAAACAATCATTGTTCAAAGATCCACTTTTGTTAAGTCGAGATCATGAGAAAATTAAGTCGTGGTCACGAGAAAACAAGAAAGAAAACAATTATAATAATGCATGGCCGCTTAGAACTTCCGTACTATTACAGATTAAAAGAAAGGAATAAAATGTACTGTAAAAGCATTGATGCTTTTGGGAACGGCAGCCCAGAACAATATGTATCAGAGGACAGAAAAACATATATGTTTGTGTTATTTCACAATAAACAAATTGAAATTGTAGCCTACATAGTTTGTGCAATTACATTCATTTAAATTGAACGTTGAAAGATAATATTGATCATGTTCTATTCTGTAATGTTAATATAAATTATACACTGTCAAAATAAAAAGGTTGCATTTTATGCATGCAACAGCCCATCACTGTATTCCCTTATGAAAACTAACATGGTTTTACTAAAGTGACCATACTACCAACTGTAGTATTTGTAGATTTCCATGGTTACCACTACAGTAAACATATTTTAACCATGTGTAAACAAAAATATAACCTAATAAGTTAAGCAATTAAGGCGTATTGAATGTTAAAATGTGTTTTAAATATAAAGTTAAGTGGTTATCATCATTACCCATTTTACTCTTAGTAATTTAATAATTTCATTTTTATTTTTTTATTTATTTAGTCATTTATTAGACGCTTTTATCCAAAGC
>NW_015641053.1:0-1875 GCF_001515625.1 Sinocyclocheilus rhinocerous | reverse complement strand
ATAGCCTATAAGTCGTAATATTAACGTTATGTTGTATAAAAAAACTAAGTGTATTATATATGAGATAAATGATGAGTTAAATCCCATTGATTAAAAACCTGCTATCAAATATTATGCATTGTTGTTCGCGCGGCGGCGGGACATGTTTTTACATCAACGAAAGGTGGTGTACAGATGTAACACATGCTTTTACATCAATGAGAGGTGGTGTACAGATGTAACTGTGTTAAAGAAGATGTGCTGTTCAGATCTAGAAGTGCTCTTCATTAATTGCAAGCCGTTCTATTCACCGCGGGAGTTTTGCTCGTTCATTCTCGTGAGTGTTTACATTCCTCCGCAAGCGCACGTGAGCACGGCTTTACAGAAACTCGCTGATCAGATCACAGAGACAGAGCAACAACACCCGGACTCTGTTTTAATCATTCTCTGGGACTTTAATAAAGCGAATCTTTCCCGTGAACTGCCAAAATACAGATAGCACGTTACATGTCCCACCAGAGACAGCAATATATTGCACCATTGTTACACCACAATAAAGGATGCATATCGCTCTGTAAATACAGACAGCACATCACATGTCCCACCAGAGACAGTAATATATTGGATCACTGTTATACCACAATAAAGAATGCATATCATTCTGTTCCACGGGCAGCTTTGGGGCTCTCTGATCACTGTTTGGTTCATCTTATACCGACCTACAGGCAGAAACTGAAATCAGCTAAACCTGTATTAAGGACTGTAAAAAGATGGACTAATGAAGCAGAGCAGGATTTACAAGCTTTGTTTTGACCTCACTGATTGGAGTGTTTTTGAAGCTGCTGCCACCGATCTGGACGAGCTCACAGAGACTGTAACATCTTATATCAGTTTCTTGTGAAAAATGGCATTTCTAACCAGGACTCATTTAACCTACAACAAGGACAAACCATGGTTCACTGCAAAACTCAGACAGCTCCGTCAGGCCAAAGAAGATGCTCGCAGGAATGGGGACAGATTCTTGTATAAACAGGCCAAATATACACTGGAAAAGGAGATCAGAGTGACAAAGAGGAATTATTCTGGAAAGCGAAGGAACCAATTCTCTTCCAGTGACCCTGCTTCAGTGTGGAAAGGTCTGAAAGACATCAACTACAAGACACGATCCCCCAGCACTGTGGAGAATCAACAACTGGCAGACGATCTGAACAAGTTTTATTGCAGGTTTGAAAAAAAACCCCACACCCGCCCTGAACACCTCTCCACACAACCATTCACACCTCCAGCAACCCCCCTCTCCCCCACACCTGCAATTCAGATCAGTGAAGACGAGGTGCGCCAGGTCTTCCGGAAGCAGAAAAGGAAAAAAGCACCAGGCCCAGACTGTGTTACACCAGTCTGTCTGAAATCCTGTGCTGACCAGCTGGCCCCCATCTTCACACAGATCTTCAACAGATCACTGGAGCTGTGCAAAGTCCCTTCATGCTTCAAACGCTCCACCATCATCCCCATCCCAGTCCCCTCATGCTTCAAACGCTCCACCATCATCCCCATCCCAAAGAAATGACTTATTGACTACAGACCTGTGGCTCTAATGACTCTGTGGCCATGAAATCATTTGAAATACTGGTTTTGGCATATCTGAAGAACATCACTGGACCCTTACTGGACCCCCTGCAGTTTGCCTACAGAGCAAACAGGTCTGTGGATGATACAGTCAACATGGGACTGCATTACATCCTGCAACATCTAGACAGACCAGGGACTTATGTGAGGATCCTGTTTGTGGACTTCAGCTCGGCTTTTAACACTATCGTCCCAAACCTCCTCCTGCCCAAATTAACTCAGCTATCCGTGCCCTCCTCCGTCTGTCAGTGGATCACCAGCTTCCTGACA